>NC_083594.1:28865538-28868038 GCF_027579695.1 Neoarius graeffei
ACTCACTCTCTCTCACACACACACACACACACACTCTCTCTCTCTCACACACACTCTCTCCCACACACTCTCTCTCCCACACACTCTCTCTCACACACACACTCACTCTCTCTCTCCCACACATACACACTCTCACACACACACTCTCTCTCTCACACACACACACACACACACACACACACACACACACACACACTCTCTCTCTCTCACACACACTCTCTCTCACACACACACACACACTCTCTCTCTCACTCACACACACACACACACACACACACACACACACACACACACTAGTACACTTGAAGTAATTTCAGCCATCACAGTCAATCGAATTTGATGGTGAAGCCACCAAACAGCAAATGACCTTGTATCTCAGTCAAACGATGGTATATCGACATGAAACTTCTTGTGGGTGCTCGTGACCATCTGTCTGGCCCAAATGCATTCTGCGAGCCTGACGACTAGGCTCATAGGCTGCTTGGCCCCCACATTGCTGCTTGCAGCTATATTTATTATTATTATTCAACGTTCTTCCGCCTCTGCAAGTCTATGGCAGCCCATAGAACCGTCTGGTAAAAAGTTGGGAAATTTTGCACACTGATTCTAGACAGTGTCAACATTACTCTCAGCGAATTTCAGGCCTCTACCTCAAACACTTTAGCGCCACCAACAGGTCAAAGTTGCAGGTACATTTCTGCTTGTAACTTTTGAACCGTTGGTCCGATTTTCAAAAACTTGGTATCCCTGGAGTCCTTGGGTCAAGACGAATCCAACGGACCCCATGACGTCATTTTCCGCCCATATAGTTTTCCCGCCATTTTGAATTTTGTGAAAATCACTTAAAACGCTTCTCCTCCCTCAATTTTTGAACAATTTCTCCCAAACTTGGGAAATCGCAACTTTGGACTAAGCTGCATAAGAAACATACCCGGTTTTTAGAATTTCATAAGCGTTTGGCCGTGGCAGCCAATCAAATTTGGCTGCGAAGACGCTAAACAGGAAGTGTGCTCATTTCTCGGCCACCCTTTGGCCTATCTTAACGAAACTTGGTGGAATTATGCAGCACCCCTCCCGAAAGGGCCCCAAAAAATTTGGAACAAATTGGCTGCTAGGGGGCGCTATAACTAGGAAAAATGTCTTTTGGCTCATATCTCATGACTCGTTTTGGCTAGAAACAAAATTCCACTATGGCAGGAATCCTTGGCTCAAGCCGAATCCAACGCACCCTATGACGTCATATTCTGCCTTGAGGATTTTCCGCCATTTTGAATTTTGTTAAAATCAGTGAAATTCTATGGCAACGCATAGAACCGTCTGACTAGAGGTTTTTAAACTTGGCACACTGATTCTAGGCTGCCTCCAGGATCTTGTCACCAAATTTCAACTCAGCACCTCAAACTCTCTAGCGCCACCAACAGGTCAAAGTTGCAAGTACATTTCTGCTTGTTACTTTTGAACCATACGTCTGATCATCAAAATCTTAGTATCGCTGGAATACTTGGGTCACCACGAATCCACGGGGCCCTGTCTCGTCATATTCCACCCAGGAGATTTTCCGCCATTTTGAATTATGTGAAAATCAATTAAAATGCTTCTCCTCCCTCAATTTTTGGAAAATTTCTCCCAAACTTGGTACATGGCAACTGGGGCCTAAGCTGCACAAGAAACATACCCGGTTTTTAGAATTTCTTAAGCGTTTGGCCGTGGCAGCCAATCAAATTTGGCTGGCATATGCAAAACAGGAAGTGTGCTCATTTCTCGGCCACCCTTTGGCATATCTTAACGAAACTGGGTGGCTTTATGCAGCACCCCTCCCCAAAGGACAGCAAAAAATTTGGAACAAATTGGCTGCTAGGGGGCGCTATAACTAGGAAAAATGTCTTTAGGCTCATATCTCATGACTCGTTTTGGCTAGAAAGAAAATTCCACTATGTCAGGAATCCTTGGCTCAAGACGAACTCATCGCACCCTATGACGTCATATTCTGCCTTGAGGATTTTCCGCCATTTTGAATTTTGTTAAAATCAATGAAATTCAATGGCAACGCATAGAACCGTCTGACTAGAGGTTTTTAAACTTGGCACACTGATTCTAGGCTGCCTCAAAGATCTTGTCACCAAATTTCAACTCAGCACCTCAAAAACTCTAGCGCCACCAACAGGTCAAAGTCGCAGGTACATTTCTGCTTGTTTCTTTTGAAACATACATCTGATCATCAAAATCTTAGTATCTCTAGAATGCTTGGGTCACAAGGAATCCAACGCGCCCTGTCTCGTCATATTCTACCCAGTAGATTTTCCGGTATTTTGAATTATGTGAAAATCAATTAAAATGCTTCTCCTCCCTCAGTTTTTGATCAATTTCTCCCAACCTTGGTAGATAGCAACTCTGGACGAGCCTGCACAAGCATCTTACACGGATTTTTGAATTTCATAAACGTTTGGCCGTGGCAGCCAATCAAATTTGGCTGAGCATATGCGAACCAGGAAGTGTGCTC
>NC_083594.1:28875538-28883038 GCF_027579695.1 Neoarius graeffei
CCCCATGACGTCATTTCCGCCCATATATTTTTCCCGCCATTTTGAATTTTGTGAAAATCAATTAAAATGTTTCAACTCCCTCAATTTTTTACCAATTTCTCCCAAACTTGGAAGATAGCATAATTGGACCAACCTGCATAAAAGTTATACCCGGTGATTTGAATTTCACAAGCGTTTGGCCGTGGCAGCCAATCAAATTTGGCTGCAAAGACGCGAAACAGGAAGTGTGCTCATTTCTCGGCGGCCCTTTGGCCTATCTTAACGAAACTTGGTGGGATTATGCGCTACCCCTTCTCAAAGGGCCACAAAAAAGTTGGAACAAATTGGCCGCTAGGGGGCGCTATAACTAGGAAAAATGTCTTTTGGCTCATATCTCATGATGCGTTTGGCCTAGAAACAAAATTCCACTATGTCAGGAATTCTTGGCTGAAGATGAATCCATCGCAACCTATGACGTCATATTCTGCCTTGAGGATTTTCCGCCATTTTGAATTTTGTTAAAATCAATGAAATTCTATGGCAACGCATAGAACCGTCTGACTAGAGGTTTTTAAACTTGGCACACTGATTCTAGGCTGCCTCAAGGATCATGTCACCAACTTTCAACTCAACACCTCAAACTCTCTAGCGCCACCAACAGGTCAAAATCACATGTACATTTCTGCATGTTACTTTTGAACAATACGTCTGATCATCAAATTCTTAGTATCGCTGGGATGCTTGGCGCAAAAGGAATCCAACGCGCCCTGTCTCGTCATATTCCACCCAGTAGATTTTCCGCCATTTTGAATTATGTGAAAATCAATTAAAATGCTTCTCCTCCCTCAATTTTTGAACAATTTCTCCCAAACTTGGTAGATGGCAACTGGGGACTAAGCTGCATACAAAACTTACCCGGTTTTTAGAATTTCCTAAGCGTTTGGCCGTGGCAGCCAATCAAAATTGGAAGGCAGATGCAAAACAGGAAGTGTGCTCATTTCTCGGCCACCCTTTGGCGTATCTTAACGAAACTTGGTGGCATTATGCACCACGCCTCCCCAAAGGGCAGCAAAAAATTTGGAACAAATTGGCTGCTAGGGGGCGCTATAACTGGGAAAATGTCTTTTGGCTCATATCTCATGATGCGTTTTGGGTAGAAACAAAATTCCATTATCTCTGGAATCCATGCGTCAAGACGAATCCATCGCACCCTATGACGTCATATTCTGACTTGAGGTTTTTCCACCATTTTGAATTTTGTTAAAATCAATCAAATTCGATGGCAACCCATAGAACCATATGACTAGAGGTTTTCAAATTTGGCAGCCTGATTCTACGCTCCCTCAAGGGTCTTGTCGCCAAGTTTCAACTCACCACCTCAAACTCTCGAGCGCCACCAACAGGTCAAATTCGCAGGTACATTTCTGGTTGTTACTTTTGAACCATACGTCTGATCGTCAAAATCATAGGATCTCTGGAATGCCTTGGTGACATCGAATCCAACGCGCCCTGTCTCGTCATATTGCACCTGGTAGATTTTCCGCCATTTTGAATTATGTGAAAATCTATTAAAATGCTTCTTCTCCCTCAGTTTTTAACCAATTTCTCCCAAGCTTGGTAGATAATAACTGTGGACGAAGCTGCAGAAGAATCTTACACGGATTTATGAATTTCATAAGCGTTTGGCCGTGGCAGCCAATCAAATTTGGCTCCTCAGACGCAAAAGAGGATGTGTGCTCACATCTCGGCCGCCCTTTGGCAGATCTTAATGAAACTTGGTGGCCTTTTGCCAGATGCCACCAGAAAGGTGCCCAACAAACTTGGAACAACTTGGCAGCTAGGGGGCGCTATAACTAGGAAAAATTACTTTTGGCTCATATCTCATGATCTGTTTGGGCTAGAAACAAAATTCCACTATCTCTGGAATCCTTGGCTCAAGCCGAATCCATCGCAGCCTATGACGTCATATTTAGCCTATACGATTTTCCGCCATTTTGAATTTTGTAAAAATCAATTAAAATGCTTCTCCTCCCTCAATTTTTCACCAATTTCTCCCAAACTTGGTAGATAGCAACTTTGGACTAAGCTGCACAAGGGCATTACCTGGCCCAAGTGCATTCTGCTGGCCTTCCGACTAGGCTCATATGCTGCTTGGCCCCCACATTGCTGCTTGCAGCTATATTTATTATTATTATTCAACGTTCTTCCGCCTCTGCAAGTCTATGGCAGCCCATAGAACCGTCTGGTAAAAAGTTGGGAAATTTTGCACACTGATTCTAGACAGTGTCAACATTACTCTCAGCGAATTTCAGGCCTCTACCTCAAACACTTTAGCGCCACCAACAGGTCAAAGTTGCAGGTACATTTCTGCTTGTAACTTTTGAACCGTTGGTCCGATTTTCAAAAACTTGGTATCCCTGGAGTCCTTGGGTCAAGACGAATCCAACGGACCCCATGACGTCATTTTCCGCCCATATAGTTTTCCCGCCATTTTGAATTTTGTGAAAATCACTTAAAACGCTTCTCCTCCCTCAATTTTTGAACAATTTCTCCCAAACTTGGGAAATCGCAACTTTGGACTAAGCTGCATAAGAAACATACCCGGTTTTTAGAATTTCATAAGCGTTTGGCCGTGGCAGCCAATCAAATTTGGCTGCGAAGACGCTAAACAGGAAGTGTGCTCATTTCTCGGCCACCCTTTGGCCTATCTTAACGAAACTTGGTGGAATTATGCAGCACCCCTCCCGAAAGGGCCCCAAAAAATTTGGAACAAATTGGCTGCTAGGGGGCGCTATAACTAGGAAAAATGTCTTTTGGCTCATATCTCATGACTCGTTTTGGCTAGAAACAAAATTCCACTATGGCAGGAATCCTTGGCTCAAGCCGAATCCAACGCACCCTATGACGTCATATTCTGCCTTGAGGATTTTCCGCCATTTTGAATTTTGTTAAAATCAGTGAAATTCTATGGCAACGCATAGAACCGTCTGACTAGAGGTTTTTAAACTTGGCACACTGATTCTAGGCTGCCTCCAGGATCTTGTCACCAAATTTCAACTCAGCACCTCAAACTCTCTAGCGCCACCAACAGGTCAAAGTTGCAAGTACATTTCTGCTTGTTACTTTTGAACCATACGTCTGATCATCAAAATCTTAGTATCGCTGGAATACTTGGGTCACCACGAATCCACGGGGCCCTGTCTCGTCATATTCCACCCAGGAGATTTTCCGCCATTTTGAATTATGTGAAAATCAATTAAAATGCTTCTCCTCCCTCAATTTTTGGAAAATTTCTCCCAAACTTGGTACATGGCAACTGGGGCCTAAGCTGCACAAGAAACATACCCGGTTTTTAGAATTTCTTAAGCGTTTGGCCGTGGCAGCCAATCAAATTTGGCTGGCATATGCAAAACAGGAAGTGTGCTCATTTCTCGGCCACCCTTTGGCATATCTTAACGAAACTGGGTGGCTTTATGCAGCACCCCTCCCCAAAGGACAGCAAAAAATTTGGAACAAATTGGCTGCTAGGGGGCGCTATAACTAGGAAAAATGTCTTTAGGCTCATATCTCATGACTCGTTTTGGCTAGAAAGAAAATTCCACTATGTCAGGAATCCTTGGCTCAAGACGAACTCATCGCACCCTATGACGTCATATTCTGCCTTGAGGATTTTCCGCCATTTTGAATTTTGTTAAAATCAATGAAATTCAATGGCAACGCATAGAACCGTCTGACTAGAGGTTTTTAAACTTGGCACACTGATTCTAGGCTGCCTCAAAGATCTTGTCACCAAATTTCAACTCAGCACCTCAAAAACTCTAGCGCCACCAACAGGTCAAAGTCGCAGGTACATTTCTGCTTGTTTCTTTTGAAACATACATCTGATCATCAAAATCTTAGTATCTCTAGAATGCTTGGGTCACAAGGAATCCAACGCGCCCTGTCTCGTCATATTCTACCCAGTAGATTTTCCGGTATTTTGAATTATGTGAAAATCAATTAAAATGCTTCTCCTCCCTCAGTTTTTGATCAATTTCTCCCAACCTTGGTAGATAGCAACTCTGGACGAGCCTGCACAAGCATCTTACACGGATTTTTGAATTTCATAAACGTTTGGCCGTGGCAGCCAATCAAATTTGGCTGAGCATATGCGAACCAGGAAGTGTGCTCATATCTCGGCCGCCCTTTGGCCTATCTAAATGAAACTTGGTCGCATTATGCAAGACCTCTCCAAAAAGGGCCCCAACATATTTGGAACACATTGGCGGCAAGGGGGCGCTATAACAAAATTCCACTATCGCTGGAATCCTTGGCTCAAGCCGAATCCATCACAACCTATGACGTCACATTCAGACTTGAGGATTTTCTGCCATTTTGAATTTCGTGAAAATCAATTAAAATGCTTCTCCTACCTCAATTTTTGACCAATTTCTCCCAAACTTGGTACATAGCAACTTTGCACTAGGCTGCACAAGGGCATTACATGGCGCAAATGCCTTCTACTGGCCTGACATCTCGTCTCATATGCTGCTTGGCCCCCACATTGCTGCTTGCAGCTATATTTGGGGGCCAAGCAGCGAAGCTGCGAAGGCACCCATAGGGATTCTACTGTTTCTTATTATTATTATTCAACGTTCTTCCGCCTCTGCAAGTCTATGGCAGCCCATAGAACCGTCTGGTAAAAAGTTGGGAAATTTTGCACACTGATTCTAGACAGTGTCAACATTAATCTCAGCGAATTTCAGGCCTCTACCTCAAACACTTTAGCGCCACCAACAGGTCAAAGTTGCAGGTACATTTCTGCTTGTAACTTTTGAACCGTTGGTCCGATTTTCAAAAACTTGGTATCCCTGGAGTCCTTGGGTCAAGACGAATCCAACGGACCCCATGACGTCATTTTCCGCCCATATAGTTTTCCCGCCATTTTGAATTTTGTGAAAATCACTTAAAACGCTTCTCCTCCCTCAATTTTTGAACAATTTCTCCCAAACTTTGTAAATCGCAACTTTGGACTAAGCTTCACAGGAAACATACCCGTTTTTTAGAATTTCTTAAGCGTTTGGCCGTGGCAGCCAATCAAATTTGGCTGCGAAGACGCAAAACAGGAAGTGTGCTCATATCTCGGCCACCCTTTGGCGTATCTTAATGAAACTTGGTGGCGTTATGCAACACCCCTCCCCAAAGGGCAACAACAAATTTGGAACAAATTGGCTGCTAGGGGGCGCTATAACTAGCAAAAATGTCTTTTGGCTCATATCTCATGATGCGTTTGGGCTAGAAACAAAATTCCACTATGTCAGGAATCTGTGGCTCAAAACGAATCCATCGCACCCTATGACGTCACTTTCTGCCTTGGGGATTTTCCGCCATTTTGAATTTTGTTAAAATCAATGAAATTCTATGGCAACGCATAGAACCGTCTGATTAGAGGTTTTTAAACTTGGCACACTGATTCTAGGCTGCCTCAAGGATCTTGTCACCAAATTTCAACTCAGCACCTCAAACTCTCTAGCGCCACCAACAGGTCAAAGTCGTGGGTACATTTCTGCTTGTTACTTTTGAACCATACGTCTGATCATCAAAATCTTAGTAGTGCTGGAATGCGTGGGTCAAAAGGAATCCAACGTACCCTGTCTCGTCATATTCCACCCAGGATATTTTCCGCCATTTTGAATTATGTGAAAATCAATTAAAATGCTTCTCCTCCCTCAATTTTTGACCAATTTCTCCCAAACTTGGTACATGGCAACTGGGGACGAAGCTGCACAAGAAACATACCCGGTTTTTAGAATTTCCTAAGCGTTTGGCTGTGGCAGCCAATCAAAATTGGCTGGCAGATGCAAAACAGGAAGTGTGCTCATTTCTCGGACAACCTTTGGCGTATCTTAACAAAACTTGGTGGCTTTATGCAACACCCCTCCCCAAAGGGCAGCAAAAAATTTGGAACAAATTGGCTGCTAGGGGGCGCTATAACTAGGAAAAATGTCTTTTGGCTCATATCTCATGATGCGTTTTGGCTAGAAACAAAATTCCACTATGTCAGGAATCCTTGGGTCAAGCTGAATCCATTGCACCATATGACGTCATATTCTGACTTGAGGATTTTCCGCCATTTTGAATTTTGTTAAAATCAATGAAATTCTATGGCAACGCATAGAACCGTCTGACTAGAGGCTTTTAAACTTGGCAAACTGATTCTAGGCTGCCTCAAGGACCTTCTCACCAAATTTCAACTCAGCATCTCAAACTCTCTAGCGCCACCAACAGGTCAAAGTTGCAGGTACATTTCTGCTTGTTACTTTTGAACCATACGTCTCATCATCAAAATCTTAGTATCCCTCGAATGCTTGGGTCAAAACGAATCCAACGCGCCCTGTCTCGTCATATTCCACCCAGGAGATTTTCCGCCATTTTGAATTATGTGCAAATCAATTAAAATGCTTCTCCTCCCTCAATTTTTGAACAATTTCTCCCAAACTTGGTAGATGGCAACTGGGGACGAAGCTGCATAAGAAACATACCCGGTTTTCAGATTTTCATAAGCGTTTGGCCGTGGCAGCCAATCAAAATTGGCTGGCAGATGCAAAACAGGAAGTGTGCTCATTTCTCGGCCACCCTTTGGCGTATCTTAAGAAAACTTGGTGGCATTATGCGCCACCCCTCCCGAAAGGGCAGCAAAAAATTTGGAACAAATTGGCTGCTAGGGGGCGCTATAACTAGGAAAAATGTCTTTTGGCTCATATCTCATGATGCGTTTTGGCTAGAAACAAAATTCCACTATGTCAGGAATCCTTGGCTCAAGCCGAATCCATTGGACTCTATGACGTCATATTCTGAGTTGAGGATTTTCCGAGATTTTGAATTTTGTTAAAATCAATGAAATTCGATGGCACCCCATAGAACCGTATGACTAGAGGTTTTCAAATTTGGCAGACTGATTCTTGGCTCCCTCAAGGGTCTTGTTACCAAATTTCATCTCAGCACCTCAGACTCTCTAGCGCCACCAACAGGTCAAATTCGCAGGTACATTTCTGCCTGTTACTTTTGAACCATACATCTGATCGTCAAAACCTTAGAATCTCTGAAATGGTTGGATCACACCGAATCCAACGCGCCCTGTCGCGTCATATTGCGCCTGGTAGATTTTCCGCCATTTTGAATTATGTGGAAATCAATTAAAATGCTTCTTCTCCCTCAGTTTTTGACCAATTTCTCCCAAACTTGGTAGACAGCAACTGTGCACGACGCTGCACAAGAATCTTACACGGATTTTCGAATTTCATAAGGGTTTGGCCGTGGCAGCCAATCAAATTTGGCTGCACAGATGCGAAAGAGGATGTGTGCTCACATCTCGGCCTCCCTTTAGGCTATCTTAACGAAACTTGGTGGCATTATGCCAGACACCACCACAAAGGTCCCCACAAAACTTGGAACAACTTGGCTGCTAGGGGGCGCTATAACTAGGAAAAATGACTTTTGGCTCATATCTCATGATGCCTTTGGGCTAGAAACAAAATTCCA
>NC_083594.1:28888038-28890538 GCF_027579695.1 Neoarius graeffei
TTGAACCATACGTCTGATCATCAAAATCTTAGTAGTGCTGGAATGCTTGGGTCAAAAGGAATCCAACGCACCCTGTCTCGTCATATTCCACCCAGGAGATTTTCCGCCATTTTGAATTATGTGAAAATCAATTAAAATGCTTCTCCTCCCTCAATTTTTGACCAATTTCTCCCAAACTTGGTACGTGGCAACTGGGGATGAAGCTGCACAAGAAACATACCCGGTTTTTAGAATTTCCTAAGCGTTTGGCCGTGGCAGCCAATCAAAATTGGCTGCGCAGACGCGAAACAGGAAGTGTGCTCATTTCTCGGCCAACCTTTGGCGTATCTTAACGAAACTTGGTGGCATTATGCAGGACCCCTCCCCAAAGGGCAACAAAAAATTTGGAACAAATTGGCTGCTAGGGGGCGCTATAACTAGGAAAAAAGTCTTTTGGCTCATATCTCATGATGCTTTTTGGCTAGAAACAAAATTCCGCTATGTCAGGAATCCTTGGCTCAAGACGAATCCATCGCACCCTATGACGTCATATTCTGCCTTGAGGATTTTCCGCCATTTTGAATTTTGTTAAAATCAATGAAATTCTATGGTAACGCATAGAACCATCTGACTAGAGGTTTTTAAACTTGGCACACTGATTCTAGGCTGCCTCAAGGATCTTGTCACCAAATTTCAACTCAGCACCTCAAACTCTCTAGCGCCACCAACAGGTCAAAGTCGCAGGTACATTTCTGCTTGTTACTTTTGAACCATACGTCTGATCATCAAAATCTTAGTATCGCTCGAATGCTTGCGTCACAACGACTCCAACGTGCCCTGTTTCGTCATATTCCACCCAGTGGATTTTCCGCCATTTTGAATTATGTGAAAATCAATTAAAATGCTTCTCCTCCCTCAATTTTTGAACAATTTCTCCCAAACTTGGTAGATGGCAACTGGGGACTAATCTGCACAAGAAACTTACCCGGTTTTTAGAATTTCCTAAGCGTTTGGCTGTGGCAGCCAATCAAAATTGGCTTGCAGATGCAAAACAGGAAGTGTGCTCATTTCTCGGCCACCCTTTGGCGTATCTTAACGAAACTTGGTGGCATTATGCACCACCCCTCCCCAAAGGGCAGTAAAAAATTTGGAACAAATTGGCTGCTAGGGGGCGCTATAACTAGGAAAAATGTCTTTTGGCTCATATCTCATGATGCGTTTTGGGTAGAAACAAAATTCCACTATCTCTGGAATCCATGGGTCAAGACGAATCCATCGCACCCTATGACGTCATATTCTGACTTGAGGATTTTCCGCCATTTTGAATTTTGTTAAAATCAATGAAATTCGATGGCAACCCATAGAACCGTATGACTAGAGGTTTTCAAATTTGGCAGACTGATTCTAGGCTCCCTCAAGGGTCTTGTCACCCAATTTCAACTCACCACCTCAAACTTTCTAGCGCCACCAACAGGTCAAATTCGCAGGTACATTTCTGGTTGTTACTTTTGAACCATACGTCTGATTGTCAAAAGCTTAGTATCTCTGGAATGTTTGGGTCAAAATGAATCCAACGCGCCCTGTCTCGTCATATTGCACCTGGTAGATTTTCCGCCATTTTGAATTATGTGAAAATCAATTAAAATGCTACTCCTCCCTCAGTTTTTGACCAATTTCTCCCAAACCTGGTACATAGCAACTGTGGATGAAGCTGCACAAGAATCTTACATGGATTTTCGAATTTCATAAGCGTTTGGCCGTGGCAGCCAATCAAATTTGGCTGCGCAGACGTGAAAGAGGATGTGTGCTCACATCTCGGCTGCCCTTTGGCAGATCTTAACGAAACTTGGTGGCATTATGCCAGACACCACCAGTAAGGTCCCCAAAAAACTTGGACCAACTTGGCCGCTAGGGGGCGCTATAACTAGGAAAAATGAATTTTGGCTCATATCTCATGATGCGTTTGGGCTAGAAACAAAATTCCACTAGCTCTGGAATCCTTGGCTCAAGCCGAATCCATCGCACCCTATGACGTCATATTCAGCCTTTAGGATTTTCCGCCATTTTGAATTTTGTAAAAATCAATTAAAATACTTCTCCTCCCTCAATTTTTCACCAATTTCTCCCAAACTTGGTAGATAGCAACTTTGGACTAAGCTGCACAAGGGCATTACCTGGCCCAAGTGCATTCTGCTGGCCTTCCGACTAGGCTCATATGTTGCTTGGCCCCCACATTGCTGCTTGCAGCTATATTTATTATTATTATTCAACGTTCTTCCGCCTCTGCAAGTCTATGGCAGCCCATAGAACCGTCTGGTAAAAAGTTGGGAAATTTTGCACACTGATTCTAGACAGTGTCAACATTAATCTCAGCGAATTTCAGGCCTCTACCTCAAACACTTTAGCGCCACCAACAGGTCAAAGTTGCAGGTACATTTCTGCTTGTAACTTTTGAACCGTTGGTCTGATTTTCAAAAACTTGGTATCCCTGGAGTCCTTGGGTCAAGACGAATCCAACGGA
>NC_083594.1:29800538-29955538 GCF_027579695.1 Neoarius graeffei
TCTCAGCATGCAGTATTGTGGAGGCACTCTTCCGCGTTATCTCCCGAGTTGGAATCCCGAAAGAGATTCTGACTGATCAAGGCACCGCGTTTATGTTACGAACACTGAACGAACTTTATGGGTTATTAGGGATTAAGCCGATCTGCACCAGCGTTTATCACCCACAAACGGATGGTTTAGTCGAACGATTCAATCGCACCCTCAAAAATAGAATTAGGAAATTCGTAAGTGAGGACGCACGTAATTGGGATAAATGGCGCGAACCCTTAAAGCCTCAGTCCCACAAGCCTCCACAGGGTTCTCCCTGTTTGAATTGTTATATGGGCATAAGCCGCACGGCATTTTAGACATGCTGCGAGAAAATTGGGAGGAGGGACCTTCACCAAGTAAAAATGAAATTCAATACGTTATGGACCTGGGCGCAAAACTCCACACACACACACACCTAACCCAGGAGAATTTGCAGCAGGCCCAAGAACAGCAAGCCCGCCTGTACAACAAGGGTACACGCCTTAGGGAGTTCACACCAGGAGAGAAAGTACTTGTACTGTTGCCCACATCGAGCTCCAAATTGGTCACCAAGTGGCAAGGACCCTTTGAGGTCACACGGCGAGTCGGGGACGTAGACTACGAGGTGAGGCGAATGGACAGGGGTGGGGCGCTACAGATTTACCACCTCAATCTGCTCAAACTCTGGAACGAGGAGGTCCCCGTGGCGTTGGTGTCGGTGGTCCTGGAGAAGGCGGAGCTGGGGCCGGAGGTTCAAAAGGGAGCATTGGCATCGCGTACCTCTCCGGTCCCCTGTGGAGACCACCTCGCTCTCCGTTACTACCTGCTGGGACGCCCTTTCACCCTCTGTTTGGACCACGCGCCCCTCCAGTGGCTCCACCGCATGAAGGATGCCAACGCGCGGATCACCTGTTGGTATCTGGCACTCCAACCCTTTAACTTCAAGGTGGTCCACAGGCCGGGGGCGCAGATGGTCGTGGCAGACTTCCTCTCCCGTCAAGGGGGGGGGGGGGGGGGGGGGGGGGGAGTCGGCTGCAGGCCGGACGACTGCCCGGCCTGAGTCGGGCGGTGGGGGTATGTGGCAGTGGGGGCGTGGTCAAGCGTCGGTCTGTGACCGGAGGGCAGAGTCAGGGAAGGTAAGTGGCAGAATCACTGCACCTGAGGTTGATTAATGTGTTTGTGTCTCCTCCCCAGTGACCGCGCCCTATTTAAGGAACAGAGCGAGAGCAGAGCAGAGCAGGCTCTCTCCCCAACCTGACCACAACAGATGTGAGTGAGTGAGTGAGTGAGTGAGTGAGTGAAAGAAAGCTGAAAAGCAAGCTGAAAAGCTATAATAAACGGGTTTTGTGAACTCAGTTCTGGCCTGCCGTCCTTCTGTGCTCCACCCACCCATCCGAACGGCTACAGTGTTGTTGTCATGAAATTTAAAATCACCTAATTTTTCTCTTTAAACGATACATTTTCTCAGTTTAAACATTTGATATGTCATCTATGTTCTATTCTGAATAAAATATGGAATTTTGAAACTTCCACATCATTGCATTCCGTTTTTATTTACAATTTGTACTTTGTCCCAACTTTTTTGGAATCGGGGTTGTACAAGCCTACAGACATGACAGCTGCCATCATTGCTTGCTTGTACATATGCGCTATAATTATTGATCTTTACCATGCATAATTTATATCTTGTGCCCATGATCAGTCATTTGTGCAATCATGTCAGATTATGATAGACCAATTACAAGTACACCAAAGAAAAGTAAGTGTGTACATTCTAAAATGAAGTTCAAAAAGAGTGATCTTTTGCATTTCCATGTATACAGCCTGTGAAAGGTCAGCCAGGCAAAGTTTTTCGCACAGGGAGTATATGTTATTTTTACTCACTTATTTACAAGATCTAGGCCTAATGCTTAATTTTCCCTTTTGGGGAATTTTCCTATTGGTTTGGAAAGAGATCCATATGTTGGAAATATCCCAGTGTATGCATCTAAAATCTATATATGCATCTGATAGACTCTAGTGTAGGCCTATAATAGCCTAATGTCTATAATGAGCTTAGACAAACGTGTGATTTATCAAATGTCAAGGTAGTTGCCCCACACTACTCGGTGCTGTCTGATGCTAAATATGTGCAGTTATAAACTGTCAGCAGATGCACAATCCACCTGCAAATTTTGATACCAATATAAAATGTCATAACCCCCCCCCCTTACACACACACACACATGGAAATTGCATATTTCAATGCCATTGTTAAAAAAAATTTTCTGGGAAATGCCCCTTCCTGCACCCTCCCCTCTTGGCAGCTTTGCTGCAGTTGATCGGCCACTGCACAAACTTGGGACCTATGCATTTCAATATTAATTTCACCACAAAGAACATGTAGATTACATATTTCTCTTCTTGAACGATGCACAAGTTATTTGAAGTTATTTATATCATTACTTCAGTAAACATAATATTTTTAACAAATTTTGAGAAAAAAAAAATGAAAACTACTCACCTATAGCTGTTGAGATCAAGGTCAAACAATCCCTAGCACGTATGTACGGTACATATATTTTCTATGATAGGGTCACTTCCAAATTATAATAAAGTGGTTCTTGCAATGTAAATTTTGTGAACCCCAAGTTAGTTTTATATTTATTTAGTCAAGCCATTTGTTCACAACTTCATATTAGGTAAAGGAGCAGATCTGGAGGGTTCACAGGCATCGAGTGTTTTGGTAAACTGGGAAGTTTGGATGCTTTTGCCAACCCTCTCTTACATGTTCACCCAGGTTTATTGATAGTGAAGTGGCTGGCCACATTATGTCCAAGGGCACCCTCTTTTCTCTGTTACCGTCTGACTCTCCCTGTTAATTATGCTGTCATAGATGGTCTTGACAAAGTCCCTGCTCACACTTAGCACACTGTTCTTAATGAACAATTGTTAAGAGGGCTTCCTTAAATCTTCATTATTTTAGGCCTGGTATAATTCTCTAAATGTGAAAGATGGTGTGTGTGTGTGTGTTTTCAAGGCCTCAGAGGCCCACAGTAACATCTTTATCTTTATGACTTGGGGTGTGAAACCTAGGTTTGAATGTTTTGAGAAAGAGTTTTTGTTGGAGGAGAAGCTGTGAGAAGCCTGGAAACAGTGAGTGTCTCTAGCATTCAGAGAGAGGACAACACTTGCATATGAACATGAAGCTTCAATAAAACCTTCTCTCCTCCATGTTTGTGCCTGCTTACATCTTTATTAAAGCAGAAAACAGAAAATTTACTTCACAATCTAACAACTGGTGTTGGTGGAAGGATAAAACTGAGATCCACTGAGTGTTTTTCAATAGGAAACAACAAAGCGTTTGCATCACAGAGGTAAGCCATCAATTCTCCCCATTTCCTGCTGTGGAAAATTTAATGCCTCAGGCCATATCAAACGTAACCTGCAAAATAGAGTAAAGCTAAATAAAGTTTGCAAGCAAGTTTTTGTGGGTGGTTATACTGCATACAAAGGAAAAAAACATCCTAAGCTTAAAGGTCATAGGCAACGGTCAGAGGTGAAATGTAGAATATCAACTTTATTGTCTAGAAGAAGGACCCAAAAAGCGAATTCAAGCTTCCTGGTGTCTAATTTGCACCCTAAAATTGAATAAAATGCTTAAAATATACTGTTTTGCCCAATTTCTGAAGGTTTGTTTACATCTCACTTATGCACACTTTCACCACCAGGGGGCCATCATCGTGACGTCATTTAAGTCAAACAGACCGGGAGCAGCATTAATACAAGCATTATACTATTTATAGCCTACTCTAAACATACACACAATCAATCATGTTAGTCAATAGCATGTTAGCAGGTAGCCATTGCAAATCAACTTCAACTTAGTGGGCACTTTATTAGGAACACTTGTGTAAAAACATGCATAGACATACATTGAGCATGTCAGCCATTGTCATGTTAGCAGGCTAGCAGTTAGTATGTTAGCTGTGACTAATCAACTTCAAGGCCACATTATTAGGAACACGTGTGTCTGTATAAACATGCACATACATTTAGCATGCAAATGTGAACCATTAGCATGCCCACAGGTATCATTTTAGCGGTGACAAATTAACTTCAGCTTAGTGGCCACTTGCGTTCGGACATACATATACACACAAACATTTATCATGTCAATAGCATGCTGGCAGGTAGCCATGACAAACTATCCCTTTTGTCTCATTTACACAATAATTGTACAGGATCCCTCAGGATTCTTTACTTGAAAAATTGCAAGCAAAGGTAAAAATGTTTACCTCCAATCTTCTCCTTTTTGCTTGAGCATTGCTGGTCCGTTTCTTCCTTGACTGCTTGCTTTTGTGCTTGAATTTTGTTGGAACAGCGTCAGGTTTGAACCTTCTCTGTCCAACACTGACACAACTCTCCAACAGATGGGGATTCTTCAAAAATGAATCCTCCTCCAAGTGATCGGAGCACAGAATGGCATATTTACCCAGCTGCCAACCCTCTCGCTTCACACGCACAATCAACTCTCTTCTCCTCTTTTGGAAAAATGTAAAAACTTCTTCCTGAACCGGTCCCGTTGTTACAGTTCACTGCACAACAATAATGCATGGTTTTTTTTTGGAAATTCCCGAACACACGTCTGCACTCAAGCCAAACAGCAATGAAAATGCACGGAAGTGGACTCAACTCAAGCAGTTTGTTTGGCTTAAATGACGTCATGCGCTGAGTGGTCACGGAAATAGCCAACAGAAATTCGCTGCGATCCGTGCTAACTTATGTTCCTTGTGTGTGAGTAAAGATGTATAAAGTATTTTGTGAATTGATTAAAAGAGCCATGGTGGAAGAAAAAGTAAATTTTGACCCTAACAGCACAATCTGTGAGGCTGATATAGTGAATGAACATGGTGATGTTATAGCTCAGAAGTGTGGCATAGCTTGCAAATCTCTGTGGTGCATAGAAGTAGTTTTTAAAAAAAAGCACATGACAAAAGAAAAGCAACTCGTAACAAGCAGAAATGGCTCAAGTGAGCTTTGGTGACTTTGTCACGTATTCAAAAGTGTAAGGAAATTCAGATGAAACCTGAAATGAACAGATTTAAAGACTGAGAGCCATTTGTCCAGTATGAATAAAGCTGTCCAGAGAGAGAGAGAGAGAGAATGCAAGAGAGCATGGAGAGAACTGTATATGCTGAAGTTGAGCAGAATGCAAATCTTAAACAACTACTGTTGAATCTGATTTGGAGCAAAAGCTTTATTGGTCTAAAGCAAGAATGGATGAGCTGAAATGGAAAAAAACTGAAGAAAAAATGAGAAATGCTTCTGCTGCTCCCTCTGCTCCAAATGTTCATGTGCATGCGCAGCCCAGTACACTGCTTTGCATTGAGATGAAGTCAGAGTCAGGCCATAGTTGCCCCTAGAGGTGAAAAAGCAAACCACAATGAGGAAAAACACACTGATGAATAAGAATGAAAGCTCCTGTGATTTGGAGAGCAAAAGACATAACCCAGATAAGACCATTAAAGACAAGAACAAGAGTGAGAGTATTGATTCATCGACATCCGGTACCTGCTCCTTTGGATACTGACAAGTGGAGTAAAAGCATGAAAACATCCCAGAGAAGATAGGATGAAAAGCTGGTACAAACTTCATTGCCTTAAAAGGTATTGATAACCTGCATCCATATGATGGAGTAATGATTTTGAATGCCTTACTGACTCCACATGAGCAAGCCACACTCACAAGAGCCTCGGATGAAGCCAAAGGTGAAGAAAAACAAAACCAAATGGTGGAAGACATTTCAACTCTAATGTTCTCAAGACAGAATATCAGTGTTTTACTGTGATTGACATGGCAAATGATTTCTGGTCAGCACTAGCTGAAAGAGTTCATCATGGCTAGCATTCATAGTGAATGGAACACAATACACTTGGACCAGATTATCTCAAGGTCTTCACAACAGCCCTACAGTGTATCACATGGCACTCTGCCATTTTCTCAGAGAAGCTCCAGAAACATCATCTGTCATAATTAATTACATAGACGATGCATTGATTGCATCTGAAACAGAACAGCATGAAAAAGTATGTACGGATGATCCTGGAACTCTTGGCAAAAAGGGCCACAAGGTGAGCTTGTCAAAAGCTCAATTTTGTCAACAAGATGTGATCTATCTGGGATAGAACATCTCACAAGGGAAATGAGAGATGACTGTTGACTGAACAAAAGCAATCTGTGAAGTCAAACCACCCACTACAGTGGTCCGGGTGTACTGTGTTCCATTCACTATGAATGCTAGCCATGACCAACTCCTTCAGCTAGTGGCACTGACCAGAAATAATTTGGTATGTCAATCACAGTAAAACACAGATATAAAGTCATGATCATTTCTGGGACTCTGCAATTTTAAGAGAGTGTGGGTTGATTTGTACACAATCATAACTCAACCATTGAATGACACTGAAAGGAAGAAAGCACTCCAAAGAAAAGTTGCCGCTGAACAGTTAGCAGAGGGAAGCATTCAAGAACCTCAAACAAGCTTTGTGCCAATCATCAGGTCTCAGAATCCCTGACACCAATCAACCCTTCATCCTGTATGTTCATGAACACAACAGGTACATGACCCAACACTCAGTCCTGACCCAGGAACATGGAGGAATGAGCAGACCAGTCTCATACTACTCAGTGAGACAAGATGAAGTGTCACAGGGATGGGGGCCATGTTTGAGAGTGATTTAAGCCATGTGTCTGACCATGGAGCCTGCTCTGACCACCATGATGGATCAAATACAGTAAAATGCCCACATGCTGTACATATGATGATAACCATGAGTCATTTGTCACAAGTTTTACATTTTTTCATAAGAACGCCAAGATTGGAAGGGTTTTTTTTCCTCCCGTGCAAAGACTGCAAGTGGAGGCCATCTACATCGGATGTGCTTTAATATCAACAGATCTTTGATTAAGGGTATGTGAATCCATTAATCATGGCACACCTTCAGCTTGTTCAGTGTGCTGAGTGCACAATGTTTAGTCATTCTTCCTCTGTCACTAGGAGGCTTTATTTGTGATAAGTGCAGATTAGTTAGTTCTCTGACAGAGAAGATTGCAGCTTTAGAGGTGCATATCCAGACTCTAGAGAGGGTTAGTGAGAATGAGAGCAGTGTAGTTTCTGCAGGGGAAAGTCTGGATGCCCTAGGTGGAGTTAGCAATCCCCCAACTCCGGCATTAGAGCCCTCACGGCAGGGTGAATGGGTGACGACATGGCAGCATAATTGTAGAGCCAAAGCTACCACTGAGGCTTGCCCACAGGAGCACCACTCCTCTCCGCTTCACATGTCAAACAGGCTTGCTCTCCTCAGTGATGCACCCACTGAGAAACCGGAAAGGGCTCTAGTTGTAGGAGACTATCATATGGCATGTGAAATTAGCTAGGCCTTTAGTGGCAACAGTAGCTTTAGTCAGGTGTATACTGGGAGCCAGGGCACTGGACATAGCAGGTAATCTTAGGGCCCTAGGTAAGCATAGGTTCTCAAAGATAGTTATCCACATAGGAGCTAACGATATACACCTTTGTCAGTCTGAGGTTACTAAAAGTAACTTTGTAGAGGTGCTTAAATTAGTGAAGATGATGTCCGATGCTGTGGTATGCATGGGCCCCATCCCAATGCAGTGTGGAGATGTAGCTTACAGCAGGTTATGGTTGCTGAACTGTTGGTTGTCCAGGTGGTCCATCCCACTTGGGAAGGTGCTACTCTCATTTCTTACTGGATAGCTCATAGTCTCAGAACAGACCTACCGTAGTTAACTTCTGACAATCCAAAACCAAGGCCAGGGAGCAGATGAACAGGCTAAACCGACTGTCTGCTAGCTGCACAGAGTTGTCACTCAGGGTTCACTATACTGTATTGAGACTCTGTTCCCCGAGCTAAACAAAAAAAAGTAGAAATATTCAGAGTTTGTTCTAGGAAGCTAATTAATATAAAATTAGATCATATTGACTGTATAGCAGTGACACGGTGGTGTAGTGGTTAGCGCTGTCACCTTACAGCAAGAAGGTCCGGGTTCGAGCCCCGTGGCCGGCGAGGGCCTTTCTGTGCAGAGTTTGCATGTTCTCCCCGTGTCCGCGTGGGTTTCCTCCGGGTGCTCCGGTTTCCCCCCCACAGTCGAAAGACATGCAGGTTAGATTAACTGGTGACTCTAAATTGACCATAGGTTTGAATGCAAGTGTGAATGGTTGTCTATGTGTCAGCCCTGTGATGACCTGGCGACTTGTCCAGGGTGTACCCCACCTTTCGCCCGTAGTCAGCTGGGCTAGGCTCCAGCTTGCCTGCGACCCTGTAGAACAGGATAAAGCAGCTAGAGATCATGAGATGAGATGAGATGAGATGACTGTATAGCCACTGCCAGCAGCTTTGAGCTAAAGGATAGGACTCTTAGTTATTAGCTCTCTTACATCTGAAGCGCTAATTGTTAATGAACAATTTGGTTTTGGATGATCAGGAGTTTAATGTACTAATGTACAGCCCCCACAGAACTTGATCAGGCAACTGAATGCTTCAAGTCAATTTTCTGCTAGACTTTAGATAATGGAGCTCCACTTAAAAGAAAAATGATTAGAGAGAAAAAATTAGCACCCTGGTATAATGATTACACTCACTCTTTAAAATAGATCACTTGAAAATTAGAATGTAAATGGCGTCACACAAAATTGGTAGTGTTCAAATTGGTATGGAAGGAGAGCTTCCTGAAGTACAGAAAAACTCTTAGTGCTGCTAGATCAACATATCTCTCCTCCCTAATAGAAAATAAAAATAATCCTACATTCCTATTTAATACTGTAGCAAAATTAACTAGGAAAAAGACCACTATAGACACATGCACACCTGCAATATGTAGTAGCAACGACTTCATGAATTTTTTCAATGATAATTGAAAATATCCGACAAAAAATTCAAACTACTAATTTAAGGCCAGACAATTTAAATAACCCTGGAGTTAACAACAGAACTGTATCAGATCAGCAATTAGAATGTTTTACTCCCCTTAGAGAAATCAAACTAAGTTCATTAATCTCCATATCAAAATCTTCAACTTGTGTACTAGATCCTTACCTACATGACTCTTCAAACAGATAATACCAGAAACAATTCAACCACTTCTAAAAAATAATAAATTCTTCCCTTAAAATTGGCTATGTACCCAAATCCTTTAAACTAGCAGTTATCAAACCCCTGATTAAAAATCCTGGCCTCGATCCCTGTCAGCTATACAATTATCAGCCAATATCAAACCTCCCCTTTATCTTCAAGATCCTTGAAAAAGCTGTGGCACAGCAGTTATGCTCATATTTACATAGGAATAACATCCAAGAAATGTATCAATCAAGATTTAGACCTAATCATAGCACAGAGACAGCACTGGTGAAAGTAGTAAAGGACCTACTGTTGGCATCTGATCAGGGCTGCGTCTCCCTGCTTGTATTGCTTGACTTTAGTGCAGCATTTGACACCATTAATCATTCCATTCTCCTGGATAGACTAGAAAATGTTGTGGGAGATAAGTAAACAGCCTTCTCCTGGCTCAGGTCTTATTTAACTGATCATCAGTTTGTTGATGTAAATGGTGATTTTTCTAGACATACTGAGGTAAAGTTTGGTGTTCCACAAGGTTCTGTCTTAGGCCCACTGCTTTTTTCTTTATATATATGTTACCTCTAGGTAATATTATTTGTAAGCATGGTATGAGTTTCCACTGTTCTGCTGATGACACAGTTGTATGTTTCTGCAAAACCAGATGAGACACATCAGCTTAATAAAACTGAGGAATGTGTAAAGGACATTAAGCACTGGATGCTTATTAACTTCCTTCTGCTTAACTCTGACAGAAGTACTTGTACTCGGACCACATGCAGCTAGATGTAGGTTTCCTGATTGCACAGTACCTCTGGATGGCCTTTCTGTTTCTTCACGTGCAGCAGTAAAAGACCTCGGTGTGATCACTGACTCCAGTCTTTCATTTGAAACTCATATCGATCACATTACCTGGATAGTTTTCTTTCATCTCAGAAATGTTGCTAAGATAGGAAATATAATGTCATTGCATGATGCAGAAAAACTAGTTCATGCTTTTGTTACCTCTAGGTTGGATTATTGTAATGCCTTACTGTCTGGATGTTCCAATAAGTGCATAAATATGCTCCAGTTAGTTAAAAATGCAGCAGCAAGAGTCCTTACTAGAACTAGAAGATATGACCATATCACCCCTGTCTTATCCACACTGTACTGGCTCCCAATCCAATTTCGTATTGATTATAAAATACTACTATTGACCTTCAAAGCACTGAATGATCTCACAGCACAGTACCTGAGCGAATTTCTGGTCCTTTATGACCCGCCACGCCTACTTAGATCAAAAGGTGCAGGCTATCTGCTGGTGCATATAGTGAAGGCTACATATAGTGTAGTGTAATTCACTATAATGCATATATAGGGGGCAGAGCCTTTTCTTACAAAGCCCCACAGTTATGGAACAGCCTTCCAAGTACTGTTTGGGACTCAGACACAGTCTCAGTGTTGAAGTCTAGGCTGAAAACATATCTGTTTAGTCAAGCCTTTTGTTAATAGTTTTTATTAGGTAGGAGTAGCTCTGGAGGGTCCTCAGGCATAGAGTGTTTTGGTAAACTGGAATGTATGGATGCTGTCAGCCCCCCACTCACTCGTTCACTCAGGTTTATTGACTGTGTAGTGGCTGGATGCTTTATGTTCCAGGGTGCCCTCATGTCTGTGTTACCTTCTGGCTCTCCCCTTTTAGTTATGCTGTCATAGTTTTGCCAGAGTCTCTGATTGTACTCAGTGCAAAATGGTTCTTACTCATTAGAGGACACTGGGCATACCTAACAACCTGTGTTTTTTTCTCTCTCTGTCTCCCCCTGCCCCCTGAGACACCAGTAAGATGCTGACCTCTTCTACTCCTCGGACCTGCCTGATCCATCCTGATGCCCTACGTCTGGCTGGAGTCTCATCACATTGCTCCTGTGGAGGATGGCCCCTTATGGACAGTCAAAAGTCACACTTGGAAGATGGCTGTGGATGCTTATAGTAATACATTTATGTCTGAGAAATACAGTTAATTTGCTAACTTTAGGACTGCAGTTGTCATGAGCAGTTTTGTACTCAAGTTTCCATCAATGAACAGTTTATAACTTCAACAAAACAGACCTCATATTAAAACTGTAATGATTTTCCTGTTTTCATAGTTATACTTTGATTCTATAGGACACAGTTGTAGAAGCAAGTTATTTATAATCATGCTATCTGTTATCACCCAAATGAGAATGGGTTCCCTTTTGAGCATGGTTCCTCTTGAGCTTTCTTCCTCATGTTGCCTGAGGGAGTTTTTCCTTGCTACCATCGCCACAGGCTTGCTCATTGGGGATAAATTGTGAATAAAATTAGCTCATGTTTAAAGCCTTTAATTTTCTGTCAAACTACTTTGCGACAATGTCTATTGTTAAAAGCGCTATACAAATAAACTTGACTTGCCTTGTCAAGTTATTGCAGCACGAGGGACACAATGGACACCCATTCTGGAGCTGCCCAACATCATTGAAAAAGCATCCCCTGTAAACCCAGTAACACTTTTACCAGCCCTACAGGTTGAAGATCACAATGGTGTTGAAATTGTTAAGATGATGGAGGAAAAAGACAACTCAAGGAAGAACCTCTGCACAATCCAAAACTGGTGTTGTTTGCAGATGGGTCCTCACAAGTGGTAAACAGAGAGCGGCAGGCTGGGAAGTAACATCAACACATGAAGTACTGGTCTCAGGGGCTCTACCAATGAATACATCAGCACAACAGGCAGAACCAAAGTCACTCATTGATGCATGCAACTTCACCAATGGGTGCATAGCGAACATCTACACAGACTCCAGATACCATTTTGGAGTGGCACATGATTTTGGAAAATTATTGGGGGGGGGGGGGGGGGGGTCCTGCATGCTGCTGGAACTCCAATAAAATACAGACAGTTGTTCCAAGAACTATTAGCTGCATTGCAGCTGAGACCATTATCAAAGTTAAAGCATATATGAGGCAAAATACAGAAGCAAAAAGAAATGCACTAGCAGACGGGGCTGCAAAATTAGTTACCAAGGATGGGGCTAACAAAAGCAGCAGACAATCAAACTGAAATAGTGAATTTAAAGATTTTTCAAGCATGTACTCTGACAAAGAGTTACAAGACAATTGTAGCAGAGAGGAAAAATGGACCTGGCAAGAAAATGGGGCAGAGAAACATGACAGTAGATTGTGGAAATACGGAGACAAAGTCATTGTTTCTGCATAACTACTACCATATCTGGCCACACAGATACACTCCTTGGGTCATATAGGAGTAGAGGAAATGGTCTACAGATTCAAGACAAAATGGTGGAATCCAATGTTGAGAAAAGAATCTGAAAGTGTGGCCAGGCAATGTGTTATTTGTCTGAAAAACAATCCAGGGGGAAAATGAAAATACCTATGATGAGAACTCCAGCTCCTCCAGGCCCATTCCAATATCTATAGGTGGACTACATAACACAGCCAAACGTTGAAAGACCCTATCAGATTATCCTCGTCACTGAAGCAGCAGTGAAAGTGAAAGGAAAACCATGGTGGGTTCACGCCACACATATGAAGCTGGTGGACAATTCAGACAATGGAAAGAAGCAACAAGTCAATTGGGTGAAGTGCTAGCAACCTCTCTCCAATTGACCTACGCATGCTCCTACATGGTGTAAAGTCATAAACAAGCCAGGAAAAGGAAGATTCAAGATCTTCAAGAACATTTAGCAATTCAATCACACTGTCATAACATTTAATTAACATTTAATCAATCATATAATCCAAGTAGTCATTGAAATTGCTTGGATTATATGATTGATTAAATGCTAAGAGTTGTTAACTGTGACCTTTTAGAGTTTGAACAGATTTAAGAGACAGTGCATACTAAAATTTGCTGAGTGGTGAGTCTCGTCTTGTCTTCATCCGCTTATCCGGGGCCGGGTCGCAGAGGCAGCAGTCTGAGCATGGAAGCCCAAACTTCCCTCTCCCCAGACACCTCAGCCAGCTCCTCAGGAAGAACACCGAGGCATTCCCAGGCCAGCTGAGAGACATAGAACTGTATGAGTGGTGAGTGTTTTGGAAAAATCATCAATGTTAAGATAAATCTTAACATTAATTCAGTCCATCACATGACAATAATACTCATAACTGTCCTATTGTTCCTAGCATATTATAACCAAAGCTACTCTGAAGTGTCTGATGAACACACTGAATCGGCCATAGACAATACCTTTCTGAGAGTTGCACATGGCTTTGCATAAGCCCTGAACAAGGGCCAGTGCTGGATCTGTGGCCTTCTCCCTCCAAGTGCTGAGATTTGTCCACAAATAGATGTCCCTTTCTATTTAAGAGAGCATGTTACCATCCTACAGAGAAGAAAATACCCATATTTTCAACCAGGTTTCATATTCTGTCTTAAACCATTAACAGCTGATGGAGAACCCACACCACTGTCCTATGTGCCCAAAAGCTTAGTGTGTTTTTTCAAAAATAAATGTAATGACCCACAAGTGGGTCACAGTCATCATTCTTATTATTTGGGTAATGGCATCGAATGTGTTAAAATTCTTACAGAGGGACACGCAGACACCTTTACATTAATTGCATCCAAAGCCACCATTGTGTGGGGACAAGACCAACTAGCTTATAATGGTACTCTGTGTTAGACATGGTTATTTTGTGCTACCCACTAATCAGACAGGATTATGTTAGGTTTATACAGTGCCAGCATTGAGACAGACCCTAGAGCCCAGAAATTCCAGAAATAGACATGACATGTTTGGTAATGCTGAAGTCACAGCCAGTTCAACCCAGCACTTTTTTGCAGCCTTAATTGCACCATATGGTGTCACTGTAGCCCAAGATGAAATTAGTGTCCATACCATGGAACACACTGGCAATGACCGGGCTAAGACCCTCACACAAATATCTTCTGAATTAGGAGCAGCCCGTGAGATACCTATGTTTGAATTCATGCCCAAGCTGATATCAGGGTCCATGCCCACACTCAAGCCCACATCTATGCCTGAAGCCATATCTTGTCCGGAGCCCATGTCCAAGTCCAGTCCAGAGCCCAAACCCAAGTCTCAACCACAACTCATTTATTTTATATATATATATATATATATATATATATATATATATATATATATATATATAAAATGGGTTCTGGTCGAGAATATATATATATGGCTGAAGAAGCTAACTGCACTCCATGAACGCCTAGCAGCACAGATGAACCAGCTGCTGAGGGATGGAACCCACCCAGAATGGCTAACCCAAGGCAGGACAGTCCTAATCATGAAGGACCCCCAGAAGGGACCCATCCCATCCAACTACCGGCCAATTACCTGTCTCTGCACAACATGGAAGGCCCTGTCAGGCATCATTGCGGCAAAAATGAGTAAGCATGTGGCTCAATACATGAGCGAGGCACAGAAAGGAATTGGCAGTAACACCAGAGGAGCCAAGCACCAGCTACTGGCCGATAGAACAGTCGCCCGAGACTGTAAGAAGAGACAGACCAACCTGTGCACTGCCTGGATTGACTACAAGAAAGCCTACGACTCAATGCCACACACATGGATACTGGAATGTCTGGAACTGTATAAGATCAACAGGAACCTAAGGACCTTCATACAGAACTCAATGGAAATGTGGAAGACAACCCTAGAGGCCAACTCAAAACCCATTGCCCAAGTCAACATCAAGTGCGGCATATACCAAGGAGATGCGCTATCACCACTGCTGTTCTGCATAGGCCTGAACCCCCTCAGTCAGATCATCACGAAGAGCGGCTACGGGTACCGATTCCGTAGTGGGGCAACAATCAGCCACCTGCTCTACATGGATGACATCAAGCTGTATGCCAGGAACGAGCGAGAAATAGACTCGCTGATCCACACCACCCGGATCTACAGCGATGACATAGGGATGTCATTCGGATTGGACAAGTGTGGCCGGATGGTCTCAAAGAGAGGCAAGATGATCCAGACTGAAGGGATTGACCTACCAGAGGGCAACACAGGTGATATCCAAGACAGCTACAAGTACCTTGGCATCCCACAGGCTAATGGAAACCATGAAGAGGCCACAAGGAAGTCAACCACAGCCAAATACCTCCAGAGAGTAAGGCAGGTCCTGAAAAGTCAGCTGAATGGTAAAAACAAGGTCCGAGCCATCAACATGTACGCACTACCAGTCATCAGATACCCCGATGGTATCATAAACTGGCCAAAGGAGGAGATAGAAGCCACAGATATCAAGACTAGAAAGCTCCTCACCATGCATGGAGGGTTCCACCCCAAGTCCAGCACCCTGAGACTATACACTAAGCGGAAAGAGGGAGGCCGAGGGCTAGTGAGCGTCAAGACCACGGTCCAGGATGAAACATCGAAAATCCGAGAATACATCAGAAAGATGGCCCCAAAGGATGAACTGCTAAGTGAATGTCTCAGGCAGCAGAACCCTGAAGAGAGTGCAGAGGAGGAGGAGGAACAGACAACCTGGAGAGACAAACCCCTACATGGCATGTACCACCGTCAGATAGAGGAAGTGGCTGATATCAAGAAATCCTACCAGTGGCTGGATAATGCAGGACTGACAGACAGCACAGAGGCACTAATCATGGCAGCACAAGAACAGGCCATAAGCACAAGAGCCATAGAGGCCAGGATCTACCAGAGTAGATCAGACCCAAGATGCAGACTGTGCAAAGAAGCCCCTGAAACAGTCCAGCACATAGTAGCAGGGTGTAAGATGCTAGCTGGATCAGCGTACATGGAGAGGCACAACCAAGTGGCTGGGATAGTATACAGGAACATCTGCAACCAGTATGGAATAGAAATACCCAAGTCCCAATGGGCCATACCACAGAAGGTGGCTGAGAACAACAGGGCCAAGATTCTGTGGGACTTCAGCTTCCAGACTGACAAACAGATCCTGGCTAACCAACCGGACATAGTGGTGGTGGACAAAGAGCAGAAGAGGGTGGTGGTGATAGATGTGGCGATCCCAGCTGACGCCAACATCAGGAAGAAGGAACATGAGAAACTTGAGAAGTATCAAGGGTTGAAAGAGCAGCTGGAACGGATGTGGAAGGTCAAGGGTTGCGTGGTCCCCGTGGTAGTGGGGGCACTTGGGGCAGTAACCCCCAAACTGGGAGAGTGGCTCCAGCAAATCCCAGGAACAACATCTGAAGCCTCAGTCCAGAAGAGCGCAGTCCTAGGAACATCGAAGATACTGCGCAGAACCCTCAAACTCCCAGGCCTCTGGTAGAGGACCCGAGCTTGAGGATGACATGGATACCACCCCCCCGCCGGGGGTGAGAAGGAGATTTTATATATATATATATATATATATATATATATATATATATATATATATACACAGTGCCTTGAAAAAGTATTCATACCCCTTGAACTTTTTCACATTTTTCCACCTTACAACCACGAACTTAAAAGTTTTTTATTGAGATTTTATGTGATAGACCAACACAGAGTAGCACATAATTGTGAAGTGAAACGAAAATGATAAAATGGTCTTCAAAATTTTAAACAAATAAAAATCTGAAAAATGTGGTGTACATTAGTATTTCAGCCCCCTGTACTCTGATACCTCTAAATACAATCCAGTGCAATCAATTGCCTTCAGAAGTCATCTAATTAGTTAATAGAGTCCTACTGTGTGTAATTTACTCTCAGCATAAATACACTTGTTCTGTGAAGGCCTCAGTCGTTTGTTAGAGAACACTGAAGAACAAACAGCATCATGAAGACCAAAGAACTCACCAGACAGGTCAGGGATAAAGTTCTGGAGAAGTTTAAAGCAGGGTTAGGTTATAAAAAAATATCCCAAGCTCTGAACATCTCAAGAAGCACTGTTCAATCCATCATTCAAAAATGGAAAAAGTATGGCACAATTGCAAACCTACCAAGACATGGCCGTCCACCTAAACTGACAGAGCAAGCAAGGAGAGCACTGGTCAGAGAAGCAGCCAAGAGGTCCACGATCACTCTGGAGGAGCTGCAGAAATCCACAGCTCAGGTGGGAGAATCTGTGCACAGGACAACTATAAGTCATACACTCCACAAATCTGGCCTTTGTGGAAGAGTGGCAAGAAGAAAGCCATTGTTGAAAGACAGGCATAAGAAGTCCCATTTGCAGTTTGCCAGAAGCCATGTAGGGGACACAGCAAACATGTGGAAGAAGGTGCTTTGGTCAGATGAGACCAAAGTTGAACTTTTTGGCCTAAAGGCAAAGCGCTATGTGTGGCGGAAAACTAACACTGTTCATCACCCTGCACACACCATCCCCACTGTGAAACATGGTGGTGGCAGCATCATGCTATGGGGATGCTTTTCTTCAGCAGGGACAGGGAAGCTGGTCAGAGTTGATGGGAAGATGGATGGAGCTAAATACAGGGCAATCCTGGAAGAAAACCTGTTGGAGGCTGCAAAAGACTTGAGACTGGGAAGGAGATTCACCTTCCAGCAAGACAATGAACCCTAAACATACAGCCAGAGCTACAATGGAATGGTTTAGATCAAAGAATATTCATGTGTTAGAATGGCCCAGTCAAAGTCCAGACCTAAATCCCATTGAGCATCTGTGGCAAGACTTGAAAAATGCTGTTCACATTCTCCATCCAATCTGGCTGAGCTTGAGCTATTTTGCAAAGAAGAATGGGCAAAAATTTCAGTGTCTAGATGTGCAAAGCTGGTAGAGACATACCACAAAAGACTTGCAGCTGTAATTGCAGCAAAAGGTGGCTCTACAAAGTATTGACGCAGGGGGCCTGAATACTAATGCACATTTTTCAGATTTTTATTTGTTTAAAATTTTGAAGACCATTTATCATTTTCGTTTCACTTCACAATTATGTGCTACTCTGTGTTGGTCTATCATATAAAATCTCAATAAAAAACTTTTAAGTTCGTGGTTGTAAGGTGGAAAAATGTGAAAAAGTTCAAGGGGTATGAATACTTTTTCAAGGCACTGTGTGTGTGTGTGTATATATATATATATATGTGTGATTCCACGCTTATGGGTACTGAAATGGGGACATGAACCTATTTTTAAAAATTCACCTAAAACCATTTCTTTTTTTACCATCAGGTCACAAAACATGTAATCTTTAATGAATGATATGTTAAAAGATAACTTTAATTTTCTGAGATGTAATAAAAACATATTTATATGCCAAAGTCAAGCCTATGAGTTCCAAAATGATGTCTGTTACATTACTTCTGTTACGATTGTCCATCTCGCGTCTGTTACAAATTAATTACAATCTAGCTATATACCATGTTAATCTTATTGAAAGAATGTGTATGTTTATTCTACTACACATGTTTATTAATTATATTTGCTAAAACATCACCTTCCTATGTTTCAAAAAGTAATTCTACATTGTTAAAATTGAGAATATATATGTCCACAACACTTCTGTTACGTTCTGACTTTGGCATATAAATATGTTTTTATTACATCTCAGAAAATTAAAGTTATCTTTTAACACATCATTCATTAAAGATTACATGTTTTGTGACCTGATGGTAAAAAAAAGAAATGGTTTTAGGTGAATTTTTAAAAATAAGTTCATGTCCCCATTTCAGTACCCATAAGCGTGGAATCACTCTCTCTCTCTCTCTCTCTCTCTCTCTCTCTCTCTATATATATATATATATATATATATATATATATATATACACAGTGGGGCAAAAAAGTATTTAGTCAGCCACCAATTGTGCAAGTTCTCCCACTTAAAAAGATGAGAGAGGCCTGTAATTTTCATCATAGGTACATTTCAACTATGAGAGACAGAATGGGGGGAAAGAATCCAGGAAATCACATTGTAGGATTTTTAATGAATTAATTGGTAAATTCCTCAGTAAAATAAGTATTTGGTCACCTACAAACAAGCAAGATTTCTGGCTCTCACAGACCTGTAACAACTTCTTTAAGAGGCTCCTCTGTCCTCCACTCTTTACCTGTATTAATGGCACCTGTTTGAACTCGTTATCAGTATAAAAGACGCCTGTCCACAACCTCAAACAGTCACACTCCAAACTCCACTATGGCCAAGACCAAAGAGCTGTCAAAGGTCACCAGAAACAAAATTGTAGACCTGCACCAGGCTGGGAAGACTGAATCTGCAATAGGTAAGCAGCTTGGTGTGAAGAAATCAACTGTGGAAGCAATTATTAGAAAATGGAAGACATACAAGACCACTGATGATCTCCCTCGATCTGGGGCTCCATGCAAGATCTCACCCCGTGGGGTCAAAATGATCACAAGAACGGTGAGCAAAAAATCCCAGAAGCACACGGGGGGACCTAGTGAATGACCTGCAGAGAGCTGGGACCAAAGTAACAAAGGCTACCATCAGTAACACACTACGCCGCCAGGGACTCAAATCCTGCAGTGCCAGACGTGTCCCCCTGCTTAAGCCAGTACATGTCCAGGCCCGTCTGAAGTTTGCTAGAGAGCATTTGGATGATCCCGAAGAGGATTGGGAGAATGTCATATGGTCAGAATAAACCAAAATAGAACTTTTTGGTAAAAACTCAACTTGTCGTGTTTGGAGGAGAAAGAATGCTGAGTTGCATCCAAAGAACACCATACCTACTGTGAAGCATGGGGGTGGAAACGTCATGCTTTGGGGCTGTTTTTCTGCAAAGGGACCAGGACAACTGATCCGTGTAAAGGAAAGAATGAATGGGGCCATGTATCGTGAGATTTTGAGTGAAAACCTCCTTCCATCAGCAAGGGCATTGAAGATGAAACGTGGCTGGGTCTTTCAGCATGACAATGATCCCAAACACACCGCCCGGGCAACGAAGGAGTGGCTTCGTAAGAAGCATTTCAAGGTCCTGGAGTGGCCTAGCCAGTCTCCAGATCTCAACCCCATAGAAAATCTTTGGAGGGAGTTGAAAGTCCGTGTTGCCCAGCGACAGCCCCAAAACATCACTGCTCTAGAGGAGATCTGCATGGAGGAATGGGCCAAAATACCAGCAACAGTGTGTGAAAACCTTGTGAAGACTTACAGAAAACGTTTGACCTCTGTCATTGCCAACGAAGGGTAAATAACAAAGTATTGAGATGAACTTTTGTTATTGACCAAATACTTATTTTCCACCATAATTTGCAAATAAATTCTTTAAAAATCAGACGATGTGATTTTCTGGATTTTTTTTCTCATTTTGTCTCTCATAGTTGAAGTGTACCTATGATGAAAATTACAGGCCTCTCTCATCTTTTTAAGTGGGAGAACTTGCACAATTGGTGACTGACTAAATACTTTTTTGCCCCACTGTGTGTGTGTATATATATATATATATATATATATATATATATATATATATATATATATCACACAACCAACCCCGATTCCAAAAAAGTTAGGACAAAGTATAAATTGTAAATAAAAACAGAATGCAATAATTTACAAATCTCAAAAACTGATATTGTATTCATAATAGAACATAGACAACATATCAAATCTCGAAAGTGAGACATTTTGAAATTTCATGCCAAATATTGGCTCATTTGACATTTCATGACAGCAACACATCTCAAAAAAGTTGGGACAGGGGCAATAAAAGGCTGGAAAAGTTAAAGGTACAAAAAAGGAACAGCTGGAGGACCAAATTGCAACTCATTAGGTCAACTGGCAATAGGTCATTAACATGACTGGGTATAAAAAGAGCATCTTGGAGTGGCAGCGGCTCTCAGAAGTAAAGATGGGAAGAGGATCACCAATCCCCCTAATTCTGCGCCGACAAATAGTGGAGCAGTATCAGAAAGGAGTTCGACAGTGTAAAATTGCAAAGAGTTTGAACATATCATCTATAGTGCATAATATCATCAAAAGATTCAGAGAATCTGGAAGAATCTCTGTGCGTAAGAGTCAAGGCCGGAAAACCATACTGGGTGCCCGTGATCTTCGGGCCCTTAGACGGCACTGCATCACATACAGGCATGCTTCTGTATTGGAAATCACAAAATGGGCTCAGGAATATTTCCAGAGAACATTATCTGTGAACACAATTCACTGTGCCATCCACTGTTGCCAGCTAAAACTCTATAGTTCAAAGAAGAAGCCGTATCTAAACATGATCCAGAAGCGCAGACGTCTTCTCTGGGCCAAGGCTCATTTAAAATGGACTGGGGCAAAGTGGAAAACTGTTCTGTGGTCAGACGAATCAAAATTTGAAGTTCTTTATGGAAATCAGAGACGGCGTGTCATTCGGACTAAAGAGGAGAAGGATGACCCAAGTTGTTATCAGCGCTCAATTCAGAAGCCTGCTTCTCTGATGGTATGGGGTTGCATTAGTGCGTGCGGCACGGGCAACTTACACATCTGGAAAGACACCATCAATGCTGAAAGGTATATCCAGGTTCTAGAGCAACATATGCTCCCATCCAGACGACATCTCTTTCAGGGAAGACCTTGCATTTTCCAACATGACAATGCCAAACCACATACTGCAATTACAGCATCATGGCTGCGTAGAAGAAGGGTCCAGGTACTGAACTGGCCAGCCTGCAGTCCAGATGTTTCACCCATAGAAAACATTTGGCGCATCATAAAACGAAAGATACGACAAAAAAGACCTAAGATAGTTGAGCAACTAGAATCCTACATTAGACAAGAATGGGTTAACATTCCTATCCCTAAACTTGAGCAACTTGTCTCAGTCCCCAGATGTTTACAGACTGCTGTAAAGAGAAAAGGGGATGTCTCACAGTGGTAAACATGGGCTTGTCCCAAATTTTTTGAGATGTGGTGTTGTCATGAAATTTAAAATCACCTAATTTTTCTCTTTAAATGATACATTTTCTCAGTTTAAACATTTGATGTCATCTATGTTCTATTCTGAATAAAATATGGAATTTTGAAACTTCCACATCATTGCATTCCGTTTTTATTTACAATTTGTACTTTGTCCCAACTTTTTTTTGGAATCAGGGTTGTACACACACACACACACACACACACACTAGTGCATCTCAGAAAATTAGAATATTGTGAAAAAGTTCAATATTTTCCATCAGTTATTTAAGAAAGTGAAAATGTTATATATTATAGACTCATTACACAAACTAAAATGTTTCAAGCATTTTTCTATTTTAAATCAGTATGGCATACAGTACAAAAACATAAAACCCATCTCAAAATATTAGAATATTTCATTTTGAGTTTGAGTAAAACAGTATGAACACAGTGTCTCTCTCGGTCTAGTTCAGTACACACAACCACAATCATGGGGAAGACTGCTGACTTGACTGTTGTCCAGAAGATGATCACTGATGCCCTCCACAAGGAGGGTAAGCCACAAAAGGTCATTGCTGAAAAGGGTGGCTGGAAAAGGTGCACAAGCAACAGGGATGGCCACAGTCTTGAGAGGATTGTCAAGAAAATTTGATTCAAGAACTTGGGAGAACTTCACAAGGAGTGGACTGAGGCTGGTGTCAGTGTATCAAGACCCATCACGAACAGACATCCTCAAGAAAGGGGATACAACTTTCGCATTCCTAATATCAAGCTACTCCTGAGCCAGAGACAATGTCAGAAGTGTCTTATCTGGGCTAAGGAGAGAAAGAAATGGACTGTTGCTCAGTGGTCCAAAGTCCTCTTTTCAGACGAAAGTACATTTTGCATTTAATTTGGAAATCACGGTTCTAGAGTCTGGAGGAAGAGTTGAGAGGCACAGAATCCAAGGTGTTTGAAGCCCAGTGTGAAGTTTTCACAGTCTGTGATGATTTGGGGTGCCATGTCATCTGCTGGTGTTGGTCCACTGTATTTTATCAAGTCCAAAGTCAACACAGCCATCTACCAGGAGATTTTGGAGCACTTCATGCTTCCATCTGCTGATGAGCTTTTTGGAGATGCTGATTTCCTTTTCCAGCAGGACTTGGCACCTACCCACAGTGCCAAAACTACTACAAATGGTTTGCTGACCATGATATTACTGTGTTTGATTGGCCAGCCAACTTGCCTGACCTGAACCCCATTAGAGAATCTGTGGGGTACTGTCAAGAGGAAGATGAGAATCACCCAATCCAAAAATACAGATGATATGCTGAAGGCCAGTATCAAAGCAACCTGGGCTTCAATAACACCTCAGCAGTGCCACAGACTGATCACCTCCATGCCACACCGCATTGATACAGTAATTCATAGTCAAGGAGCCCCAACCAAGTAGAGTGTATAAATGAATATACTTTTCAGAAGTTGGACATTTCTGTATTGTAAATCCTTTTTTGATTGATCTTAGGGAATATTCTAATAATTTGAGATACTGGATTTCTGATTTTCATGAGCTATAAGCCATAACCATCAAAATTAAAACAAAAAAGGCTTTAAATATTTCACTTTACATGTAATGAATATAGAATATATGAAAGTTTACCTTTTTGAATTAAATTATGAAAAAAAAGGAACTTTTTCATGGTATTCTAATTTTTTGAGATGCACTAATATATATATATATATATATATATATATATATATATATATATATATATATAAATAAAAGTGTGCGCACGCGCTCAAGGCCTTAGAGGCCCACAGTAATATCTATCTTTGTTATGACTTGGGGGTGAAGCTGTGAGAAGCCTGGAAGCAGTGAGTGTCTCTAGCATTCAGAGAAAGAGGACAACACCCATGTATGAATATGAAGCTTCAGTAAAACCACCTTCTCTCCTCCAAGTTTGTGCTTGCATGCATCTTTATTAAAGGGGAATACAGAAAATTTACTTCACAATCTAACACTTAATCATTATGTGAAAACAAGCATACATAATATTCTGTGGTTCTCCACTTCACTCCTACTGTCTCCATTGAGTTACACATGATACTCTGGAGATACCAGTGACCCCTTCTGCTCTCTGGACTTGCCTGTTCCATCTATCCAGCCTGGAACTTCCAAGTCCTGTCCCACGCATCTGCGCTCCCCTCTGGGTTTCCCCCGTGTTCCCCACGATGTGCTAGCACACCTGCTATGCATTTGTTTTTAGTCACACTGTATAAACGATGGAGGAATTACACAATGTAGAAAAATACTTGCCATTACGTTACATCAAGTTCACATTTGTTTGGGGTTTTTTGCTCCTGTCATAGAGTCTCATTTCTTGACTTGGATTACATTTTGGATGACAAGCTTTGCCTGCTTTTTTTTGGGAATTTTTGACTGTGACTTTGACTCAGGACTCTGTTTTTTCCTGGCTATTGTTTTGCCAACTGTACTCAGATTTATCCTGGGATTATTGAGGCTGTTTACTCTGTGTCTGCTCTGCTGTCCTTGGAATTAGCCAGGATATTTCAGACTGCACTGCTGTACCTGCTTCCCGCCTGATCTCTTCACCATCCTACTTATCAGTTACACCTTAGTTTTAATCTGTGACTTTTGTAGTTACTCATTGGGTCCAATCTGCACCCGTGGCCTCTGGGTCATGACAGAATTTTTACGCAACACTGTGGACCCAGCAGACTATGACATTCTCAAAGCTGCATTGGCTAAACAGGGCTTGGTTTGCAGCTCTCATCAGCATGAAATCTTAGCAGTTCACCTATCGTCTATCACTCTCTGCAAAGACTCTCCTCCCAGATAGAGAGCCTTCAGACTTCAACCATGGGCTGACCAGCACCAGCACTGATCAATCAACTGACTGCTCCTGCATTACAACCCCCCCCCCCCCCCCCCATGAGTCTCATCTGCCTGCCCCACAGCCATATGATGTTGCATCCAAGACCTGCCGTTCATTCCTCTCACAGTGCTCCTTAGCTATGGATCTTCAGGCATCCACATTCTCATCTGAGAGCTGGCGTGTCACTTATGTCATCACACGTTTAATTTTAACAGGCAGGGCATGAGAGTGGGGAACATCTTTTTGGGATGCCAGGGCACCTTGCTGTTCAAGCTTCAGGGAGTTCTCTGAGGATATGCAGAAGGTTTTTGACCATTCTCCCAAGGGCAGGTCAGTGGTGAGACAGCTAATGAGACTCAAGCAAGGTGCTCTCTCAGTTCATGGTTTCACCATCAAATTCCGGACTCTTGCTGCAGTAGTCAACTGGAATGCAAACACCTTATATGATGCCTTCTTTTATGGGCTTGATCCTGACATCTTGGATGAGATTGTGCCTCATGACCTTCCCAAGAGCCTGGATGGCTTGGTAGACCTGGCCAGTCTGGTGGACACTCACCTACAACTACATAATCAGAGAAGGGATGGCTCCACCTCCGATAGGGTCGAACCCAGGGCTGTCACCCTCCATCGGAAGGTGCCACCCCTGATCAATCGATGCCCAAGCAACTAGGCAGGACCCAGGAAACACCAGAGGAGAGGAAATGCTGTCGAGAAACTTGTTCCTGTGGACAGTCTTGAGATTTTATCTCCTGCTGCCTGGTAAAAGTGGTCTGCTCACTAGTCAAATCAAGTCAAGTCAAGTTTGTTTGTATAGCGCTTTTAACAATAGACATTGTCCCAAAGCAGCTTTACAGAATCTGAATGACCCAAGACATGACCCAATTTTATCCCTAATCTATCCCCAATGAGCAAGCCTGTGGCAATGGTGGCAAGGAAAAACTCCCCCAGACAACACGAGGAAGAAACCTCGAGAGGAACCAGACTCAAAAGGGAACCCATCCCCACCCGGACAACAACAGACAACATGACCATAACATTAACAGTTTTAACATTAAGTCAGTTTCGTTGATAACTCTTCATTAATGGAAACTTGAGTGCAAAACTGTTCATGACAACTGCAGTCCTACAGTTAGCAAGTCAACTGTAGTCCTCAGCCATAAAAGCATTACTGTAAGTGTCCAGAGCGTCTTCCAAGTGTGACTTTCAACTGTCCATATTGGGGCCGTCCTCCACAGGAGCAATATTATGAGACTCCACCAGACATAGGGCATCAGGATGGATCAGGAAGGTCTGAGGAGCAGAAGAGGTCAGCATCTCGATCTCATGACTGACATGTAACTCAGAGGGACAGATTTTTTTTTGGGGGGGGGGAGAGAGAGAGAAAACACTTGTTCAGGTGACATTAGGTATGCCCAATGTCACCTGAATAAGTAGGTACAGTATACATTTTGCACAAGCAGGGACTCCGGCAAAACTAACTATGACAGCATAACTAAAAGGGGAGAGCCAGAAGGTAACACAGGCATGAGGGAGCCCCAGGACATAAACTCGAGTGAGCAAGCGAGTGGGGGACTGACAGCATCCATACATCCCAGTTTACCAAAACACTCAATGTCATATATAGATAGACAGATGTTTACTATTATGAGCATATAGGAACTCCCATATGGCCTTTCATTTGGCACAATGATCTTTGACCTTGAGTGACCTTGAAAGGTCAAACTCAAAGTCATGGATTTTCAGAGGGCTGTAACTTGAAAACGGTTGATGGTAGACAGACATTTACCATTATCAACTTACAGGAATTGCCATATGGGCTTTCATTTAGCACCATGAGTTTTGATCTTGAATGACTTTGAAATGTCAAACTCAAGGTCTTGGGCTTTGTGATATCCCCTGGGCTGGTCCAAATAAACCCCGACAAGGTCAAGGCAGTCTCGGTGGCCCATTTCCTCTTCTTACAAGGAACTGCAGCTGCAATGCTTTTTGGAGTTTGCCATCTCTATTGGAGGTTTATCAGGAACTATAGCATCACTGCTCCCCTGACTGAGCTCACATCCTCCAAACGCCCCTTCTTGTGGACTAACCATGCTGAGAGTGCTTCTTCTTCTGTTAAGAGAAGATTCTCCATGGCACCCATTCTCATCATCCCTAACCCTGCCACTCAGTTTATCCTTGAAATGGACACCTGAGACATGGGCGTTGGGGCTGTCCTGTTTAAGAGGTCAGCCAAGGATAATAAGGTGCACTTCTGCACATTTTCTCATCAATTGACACCAGCTGAATGCAACTATGGCATTGAAGATCAAGAACTACTAGCTATCAAGCTGGCCCTGGAAGAGTGGGGGCATTGTTAGGGGACTGAGATCCCATTCATTATATGGACAGATCATAAGAATCTTGAATACCTCAGGCCTGCTAAACGCCTCAATTTTTGCCAAGCCATTGTTTTTCTCCCGTTTTAATTTTGTGCCCTCTTTTAGACCAGACTCTAAAAATGTCAAGCCAGATGCTCTCTCCAGGAAGTTTTCTCTGGACTCTCAGCAAGGCACCATCAAGCCCATTCTCCTGCTCATTGTCTCGTAGCTGCTGCTCAGCTCAACATAGAAAATGCCGCCCAGAATGCTCTGTCTGATCCAGGACCAGGTAACAGCCCAACCAACTGCCTTTATGTGCACTCCCAGGTACTTCAGTGGGGCAAAGCTCCCTCCTAGCCCGTCATCCTGGGGTGGCCCAGACCCTCACTGTCCTCAGGCATGCTGATGATGCTGATGAACTCAAGACCATCTCCCACCTCCATGCTGGCACACCCTGGGCAACACACTAACAAGATCTGCAGATAAGTCAGCTAAGTGAACAGCTTCAAAGTCTCTCTCTGTCATCATCCTCGATTGTCAACTGCACTTCCTTGGCCATTCCCTATGGAGACCCACAAAAGATCTGGTGTCAAAGTATGCTTTATACTCTCCAACTCATGAACCACATCATGAGGAAGACCAAAGTTGCAATTCAACAAGTACATCTCAATTGCTGTGTAATAAACATGAGGAGTTCAGAAGAGATCAGGAATGTTGCCCAAGATTGTGTTGGTTGGAGAAGATTCACCAAGGCTGCTTGCCATCATTTGCCCCAAGAATGATGCAACCACCAGAGAGAGACCATGTTGCAGGATGTTAGGACCTTTGTGGTGGCCTGTGATGTCTGCTCCAGAAACGATAAGCAACCAACCTGCAGCTGGACTATTAAGTCCCTCTGTGCCCCGGTCCCATGTTGCAGTGGACTTTGTCACCAGCCTCCCCAGCTCCAAGGGTAACACCTGCATCATGAAAGTCATCAATTGCTTCTCCAAGGCTGCTTACTTCATTCCCTTCCCAAAGCTGCCTTCAGCTAAGGAGATGGCAGAACTGTTTAACAACCATGTGTTTCGGATTCACGGTCTACCCATGGACATTGTGTCTGACAGAGGCTCTCAGTTCTCTGCTCATTTCTGGAAGGAGTTCTGCAAACTTATTGGGGCCACTCCCAGCCTCTTCTCAGGTTACCACCCACAGACTAATGGACAGACGGAGCATACCAATCAAAAGTTAGAGGTTGCCCTACGATGCCTGATGTCTGGTGATTCTTCCTTCTGGAGCCAGGTGCTTCCATGGATTGAGTACACCCATAACAGCCTTCCCTCATCATCCACTGAGCTGACCCCTTTCCAGTGTTGCCTTGGTTGCCAGCTCCCTCTTTTTTCTGAGCAGGAAGAGGTGGTGTCTGTCCCTTCGGCCCAAGCCTTTATCTGATGCTGTTGCAGAGCCTGGGCATGTGCCAGACATCACCTGTTCTGCTCCAATCTCGCATACAAGAGGTGGGCAGACAGACACTGCAGGGCGGCTCCTGTTTACCATCTGGGACAAAGGGTCATATTGTCCACGGCCAATCTCCCCCTCAAGGTTTCCTCCCATAAGCTGGCTCCCAGGTTTGAGGGTCCTTTTCCCATTTCAAAGATCATTAACCTCACAAGGGTGAGACTGTCATTGCCCAAGTCTATGCGGCATGTCCACCTGTCCTTTCATGTCTCCTTTGGTCTCTAGTCCCCTCTCACTGCCTTTACTGTCATCCCAGAACATCCAATTCCTGACCCATACAATTGCACTTCACTCTGGGTTTTCCCTATTCTCCCCAGGCCGTGCTAGCACACCTGCTATGCATTTGCTATTAGTCACACTATATAAAACATGATGGGGAGAATTACAAGATGCAGAAAAATACTTACCGTTATGTCAATTTCACGTTTGTTTTGGGTTTTTCTCTGCTACTTTTCTGTGGTTTCCGGAGTTGGATTAGATTTTACGAGCTTCGCCTGCTTCTTTTGGGAATTTTTGACTGCGACTTTGATTCAGGACTCTGCTTTTTCCTGCCTATTGTTTTGCCAGCTCTGCTCAGATATCTCCTGGGACTATTATGACTGTTTACTCTGTGTCTGCTCTGCCACCCTTGAAAACGAGCTTTGCCTGCTTTTTTGGGGAATTTTTGACTGTGACTTTGATTCAGGACTCTGCTTTTTCCCGCCTATTTCAGATTGTGCTGCTGCACCTGCTTCCTGCCTGATCTCCTCACTATCCTACTTATCAGGTATGCCTTAGTTCAAACCTGTAACTTTTGTAGTTGCTCACTGGGTCCAATCTGCACCTGTGGCCTCTGGGTCATGACAGATGGCCTACGTCTCATTACCTCGCTCCTGCTGTGAATGGCCAGCCTATGGCCAGCCTAAAGAATCACTTCAAAACCATGAAACTGGCTTTGGACTGCAATTGATACAATTTTGCTCCAATAGCTTTTGACTACAATTGCCATGATATCTTTAGCACTGCAACTGCCTGTCTTGCACTCAAGTCTCCATTAAAGAACAGTTGATAATCAAAATAGACCATGTTAAAACTTTAATGAATTTCCTGGTTGCACAAATTCACTTTTTGATTATATAGTACACAGTTACAGAAGTGAGTTATTTATAAATCACACTATCAGGTGTCACCCAGATGAGGATGGCTTCCCTTTTGAGTTTGGTTCCTCTCAACGTGTCTTTTTTTCATGTCATGGAAGATTTTCCTCAACACTGTCACTTCATGGTTTGTTTATTAGGGATAAATTTATAAATTCATATATAGTTGTGGTCAGAAGTTTACATACACTCATCATGGGCATGAATGAACTTGCGCACTCAATTCTTGCTTTTTGAAGTCATTAAAGATGTATGTTGCACAATCATTCCACCCTGGAAAAAGAACAGTTCAAGGAAATCATTAACAGCCCAAAATTACCATGACATTCATGCCCATAAGTATGTAAATTTCTGACCACAACTGTATGTAAAATTTATATATTTCTGGAAAGCTACTTTGTGACAGTGTGCATTGTTAAAAAGCACTATACAACTAAAATTGAATTTAATTGTAATAGGCCTTTGTATTGAATGATATAATGTGCATATAAATGCAAATTTACACATTATATTTACATCCACATATTGCCCAGTTTAGGATACATATAAACAGTTCATTAGGGATCTACAAATGAAATGACTTAATATGGATTGGTAATGATCTTTGAAATGTAAACACAGCCAGTGTCTGCACATCTCATGTCAGATTACACTACGGAGAGCAAACTGGACAGTATATTTTAAAGATAAAACATGACTGTCTCTTACTTTTTTTCTATGAAACATAATTGCACCATAATTTTTCTATGACACCGTGACTGCATGTTTAGTTGATCTTGTGCACCACAGAGCAGAAAAAAAAAATTTACTGTCTCAAAGTTTCTAAGGGTGCCGAAAGGCTATTCCACACCATTCCAGTTCTCACGTTAATACATGCTCATCCCACTCTAAAATGAATTCCTGGTGAAGCCAATGGCCATGTCAATATTTTTTCTCCCTCATCCTCTGAGAAAATTAATAACCAATTTTAACTACTACTTTTTGACCAGGACGGCACGGTGGTGTAGTGGTTAGCGCTGTCGCCTCACAGCAAGAAGGTCCGGGTTCGAGCCCCGTGGCCGGCAAGGGCCTTTCTGTGTGGAGTTTGCATGTTCTCCCTGTCTCCACGTGGGTTTCCTCCGGGTGCTCCGGTTTCCCCCACAGTCCAAAGACATGCAGGTTAGACATGCAGCATCAGTTAGGTCCGATGCTGTAGTATGCTCTGGCCCCATCCCAATGCGGCATGGCGATATAGCTTACAGCAGGTTATGGTCGCTGAACTGCTGGTTGTCCAGGTGGTGCTCTGAAAACAGTGTGGGCTTTATAGATAATTGGGCTAATTTTGAGGGCACTGCTGGCCTGTTAGGGTGGGACGGTATCCATCCCACTTGGGAAGGTGCTGCTCTCATTTCCTGCAGCATAGGTCATAGTCTCAGAACAGGCCTAGTTAATTTCTGACAATCCAGAGCCAAGGCCAGGGAGCAGACAAACAGGCTAAACCAACTGTCTGCTAGCTGCACAGAGTCGTCACTCAGGGTCCACTACATCGAGACTGTGTCTGTTCCCCGAGCTAAACAAAAAGGTAGAAATATTCAGAGAGTTTGTTCCAGTAACCTAAATCAATATAAAATTAGATCATACTGACTGTACAGCTGCTGCCAGCACCTTTAATCTAAAGGTGGGGCTATTAAATATTAGATCTCTTACATCTAAAGTGCTAATGGTTAATGAACTCACTACTGATCAAGAGTTTAATGTACTTTGTTTAACTGAAACATGGATTAAGCCAAATGAATATATAGCATTAAATGAAGTGAGTCCTCCTGGATACAGTTATATACACCAGCCTTGTCTAACTGGCAGAGGAGGAGGCGTTGCAGTTATTTATAATGATTATCTAGGTGTAACACAAAAACCTGGTTATAAATTTAATACATTTGAAGTTCTTCATACTCATATAATGTATGTAGCCTCGAATAAGTCTACCCAGTTAATTCCGTTATTTATTATTTACAGGCCCCCGGGGCCATATTCTGAGTTTCTTTCTGAATTTGCAGATTTTATCTCAGATCTGGTTATTTCCTTAGACAAAGCTATAGTTGTCAGAGATTTTAATATTCACTTCGATAACCCAGAAGACCCTTTGAAAACAGCGTTTTTGTCCATTTTAGATTCAGTAGGGATTAATCAGAATGTCATAGGACTGACCCACAATTGTGGTCACACCCTTGATCTAATACTAACATTCAGGCTAAACGTAGAAAATATAGTCCTACTTCCACAGTCTGAAGTTCTCAGATCATTATCTCATCTCATTCAAACTATGTCTGAGTAATAATATATGCACCTCACCACGCTACTGTATTAAATGTACATTCACGTCAACTACTGCACAGAGCTTTATAAATGATCTCCCAGAGTTATCAACTTTGATTGGGTCACTGTCAGCCCCTGCAGAACTTGATCAGGCAACTGAATGCTTAGAGTCAACATTCCACCATACCTTAGATAATGTAGCTCCTCTTAAAAGGAAAATAGTCAGAGATAAAAAATTAGCACCCTGATATAATGATGACACTCGCACATTAAAACAGACCACTCAAAAATTGGAACATAAATGGCGTCAAACAAAGTTGGTAGTGTTCAAATTAGCATGGAAGGAGAGCTTCCTGAAGTATAGAAAAGATCTTAGTGCTGCTAGATCAACATATCTCTCCTCCCTAATAGAAGATAACAAAATAATCCTAGATTCCTATTTAATATTGTAGCAGAATTAACCAGGAATAAGTCCACTATAGACACATGCATACCTGTAGTATGTAGTAGCAATGATTTCATGAATTTTTTTTAATGACAAAATTGAGAATATCTGACAAAAAATTCAAACTACTAATTTAAGGTCAGACAATGTAAGTGACCCTGTAGTTAACAATATAACTGTATCAGATCATCAATTACAATGTTTTACTCCCCTAAAAGAAACTGAATTACTTTCATTAATCTCGGCATCAAAATCCTCAACTTGTGTACTAGATCCCTTACCTACACGTCTATTCAAACAGATAATACCTGAAGTAATTGAACCGCTTCTAAAAATAATAAATTCTTCTCTTAGGATTGGCTATGTACCCAAATCCTTTAAACTAGCAGTTATCAAACCCCTGATTAAAAAACCTGACCTTGATCCCTGTCAGCTGTCCAATTATTGGCCGATATCAAACCTCCCCTTTATCTCCAACATCCTTGAAAAAGCTGTGGCACAGCAGTTATGCTCATATTTACATAGGAATAACATTTCATGGATGTTATTCCTATCAGTCAGGATTTAGACCTAATCATAGCACAGAGACAGCTTTGGTTAAAGTAGTAAACGACCTACTGTTGGCGTCTGATCAGGGCTGTCTCGCTGCTTGTGTTGCTTGACCTTGGTGCAGCATTTGATACCATTGATCATTCCATTCTCCTGGATAGACTAGAAAATGTTGTGGGAGTTAAGGGAACGGCTCTCTCCTGGCTCAGCTCTTATTTACTGATCGCCATCAGTATGTTGATGTAAATGGTGATACGGTATTTCTAGACATACTGAGGTAAAGTTTGATATTCCACAAGGTTCTGTCTTGAGTCCACTGCTTTTTTCTTTATATAGGTTACCTTTGGGTGATATTATTCATAAACCTTGTATTAGTTTCCACTGTTATGCTGACACACAGTTGTACGTTTCTGCAAAACCTGTTGAGAGACACCAGCTTAATAGAATTGAGGAATGTGTAAAGGACATTAGACACTGGATGCTTATTAATTTCCTTCTGCTTAACTCTGACAAGACTGAAGTACTTGTATTAGGACTACATGCAGCTCGAAGTAAGTTTTCTGATTACATAGTAACTCTGGATGGCCTTTCTGTTTCTTCATGTGCAGCAGTAAAAGACCTCGGAGTGATTATTGACCCCAGTCTTTCATTTGAAACTCACATTGATAACATTACCCAGATAGCTTTCTTTCATCTCAGAAATATTGCTAAGATAAGAAATTTAATGTCACTACATGACGCGGAAAAACTAGTTCATGCTTTCGTTACCTCCAGGTTGGATTATTGTAATGCCTTACTGTCTAGATGTTCCAATAAGTGCATAAACAAGCTCCAGTTAGTTCAAAATGCAGCAGCAAGAGTCCTTACTCGAACTAGAAAATATGACCACATCACCCCTATCTTATCCACACTGCACTGGCTCCCAATCAAATTTCATATTGATTATAAAATACTACTATTGACCTTTAAAGCACTGAATGGTCTCACGCCACAGTACCTGAGTGAACTTCTGGTCCTCTATGACCCGCCACGCCTACTTAGATCAAAAGGTGCAGGCTATGTGCTAGTACCTCATATAGTGAAGGCTACATCAGGGGGCAGAGCCTTTTCTTACAAAGCCCCACAGTTATGGAACAGCCTTCCAAGTAGTGTTCGGGAATCAGACACAGTCTCAGTGTTTAAGTCTAGGCTGAAAACATATCTGTTTAGTCAAGCCTTTTGTTAATGGTGTTTATGAGGTAAAGGTGTAGATCTGGAGGTTCCTCAGACATAGAGTGTTTTGGTAAACTGGGATGTATGGATGTTGTCAGTCCCCACTCGCTTGCTCACTCGAGTTTGTTGACGGTGTAGTGGCTGGCTGCTTTATGTCCAGGGACTCCCTCATGCCTGTGTTACCTTCTGGCTCTCCCCTTTTAGTTATGCTGTCATAGTTAGTTGCCGGAGTCCCTGCTTGTACTCAGTGCAATATGTATACTGTTCCTACTTATTCAGGTGACATTGGGCATACCTAACAACCTTTGTTTTCTCTCGCTTCCCCTGCCTCCCCCCCCCCAAAAAAAAAAAATCTGTCCCTCCGAGTTACATGTCGGTCCTGGGATCGAGATGCTGGCCTCTTCTGCTCCTTGGACCTGCCTGGTCCATCCTGGTGCCCTGTGTCTGGTTGGAGTCTCATCACATCGCTCATGTGGAGGGCGGCCCCATGTGGACAGTTGGGGGTCATGCCTGAAGGACGCTCTGGACTCTTGCAGTGGTGTTTTTGTGGCTGGGGACTGCAGTTGACTTGCTGACTTTGGGACTGCGGTTGTCGTGAACGGTTTTGCACTCGGGTTTCCGTTGGTGGGGGGTTTATATCATCAACAAAGCTGACTTTTTTAGGACTGTTAATGTTATAGTCATGGTGTCTGTTGTTGCCCAGATGGGGATGGGTTCCCTTTTGAGTCTGGTTCCTCTCGAGGTTTCTTCCTCGTGTCGTCTGAGGGAGTTTTTCCTTGCCACCGTCGCCACAGGCGTGCTCATTGGGGATAGATTGGGGATAAAATTAGCTCATATTTTAAGTTGTTCAAATTCTGTAAAGCTGCTTTGCAACAATGTTTATTGTTAAAAGCGCTATACAAATAAACTTGACTTGAGGTTAGGTTAACTGGTGACTCTAAATTGACCGTAGGTGTGAATGTGAGTGTGACTGGTTGTCTGTGTCTATGTGTCAGCCCTGTGATGACCTGGCGACTTGTCCAGGGTATACCCCGCCTTTCGCCCGTAGTCAGCTGGGATAGGCTCCAGCTTGCCTGCGACCCTGTAGAACAGGATAAAGCGGCTAAAGATAATGAGTTGAGAGACTTTTTGACCAACAGTGGTTTGATAGGTTTGGTTCCATCCAGCCAGACAACTCTGTGATGGTAACTGCTGCCTCTTGTGTTTAAAAGATGCAAAAAAAAAAAAGTTTTTTGATGATTTCTCATCATATTTACTTGGAGATGTGGTCTGCTTAAATGACTATTATACTGATAGCTATTGCCTCTGTATCACAAATGGATTCCATGAAAACAGAGTGTCTTACTTGTCCAGAAGGGGGTAGTCTGCCAGTGCTGGTTATCATGGGTGAAACAGCTGAGGCCAGGAATACTGCATGTGTTATTGGTACGAAGGCTCTTTAGCAGCTTCCGCAACTTCTTTTTCCTCTTCTGTTCCTTCAGCAGCCACTGCTTCTGACCTTTAGATGCCAATCTAATGCAAAGTGGAGATAAGTCATTGGGTCAATAGTGGTGACAGACTGAAAAGTGGCAAGTACTAGCAATGTTCAATCATTTCTCTCCATTCAACAGCTGCCATTCAAGCTTACCTGTAACTCTGACTCACCTTAAAGAATGCATCTGACCTGATCTGTGTCTGAAGAGTGCTCTCTTCTTGTACTGATAACTTAAACACAAAGGAATGCACATTATTATAAACAAAAGCAAAGCAACCATGTCTGGTAAATATGGGTTACTACAGGGTCCTGCATCCGCATTGGTGTCTGTCCTGTTTTGTTGCATTACAAGCTGGAATTAAAATGGGTTTTGGGAGGGGTTAGCACCATTTGATTTACACAACATGCCTACCACTTTAAAGGTGCAAATTGTTTTTTTTTTTTTTACTGTGACACAAACAATAATTAAGATGAAAAAACAGAAATGTGGAGTGTGTATAGATATTCACCCCCCGCCCCCCCCCAAGCCAATACAGAGAGCCACCTTTTGCTGCAATTACAGCTGCAAGTCTCTTAGGGTATGTCTCTATTAGCTTAGCACATCTAACCACTGGGATTTTTGCCCATTGCTCAAGACAAAACTGCTCCAGCTCCTTCAAGTTAGATGGGTTGTCTTGGTATACAGCAATCTTCAAGTTATGCCACAGATTCTCAATTGGATTGAGGTCTGGGCTTTGACTAGGCCATTCCAAGATATTTAAACGTTTCCCTTTAAATCACTCCAGTGTAGCTTTAGCAGCATGCTTATGGTTATTGTCCTGCTGGAATGTGAACCTTCATCCCAGTCTCAAACCTCTGGCCAACTCAAACAGGTTTTCCTCCAGAATTGCTCTGTATTTAGTACCATCCATCTTTCCTTCAATCCTGAACAGCTTTCCTGTCCCTGCAGATGAAAAACATGCTGCTGCCACCATGCTTCACCGTAGGTATGGTGTTCTCAGGGTGATGGGAGGTGTTGGGTTTGCGCCACACATGCCATTTCACATGATGGCCAAAAAGTTAAGTTTTAGTCTCATCTGACCAGAGAATCTTCTTTCATGTATTCGGGGAGTCTGCCACATGCTGTTGGGCAAACTCCAAACACGTTTTCTTTTTTTTTTTCTTTAAGCAATGTTTTTTTTTCTTCTGGCCACTCTTCCATAAAGCCCCGCTGTGTGGAGTGTATGGCTGTTATGTCTCCCAAAATCAAAGGTCTAGAATGAAATTAATTACAAGCAAGGAAGTAGATGTATAAACTGAAAGGTTTATTTTATATATCAAAAGTTCAAAGAAAAGATGGCAAAACACCGGCCCAAAACTAAAGAGAACTGAAACTGAAGAAAACCTGCCAAAACAAACACACACTCCCAACCAGGAGCAATGCCGACCCTGGCACACACTAAACGCTGCACATGCACACACTACACAGTCAAACACACAGCAAAAATACTGCCAACACACCACATATGGACAACAACACACAAGTGCGCCAACATAACACATCACACAGATAAACTGTAAGCTCTTGTCTGGCCCAATGGCCTCGTCAGTAGTTTGGACTGGCTTTTTAACCTCTGCAGTCCTGAAAGGCAAATTAAAAACCAGTGTGTTCAATCACCCATTTCCGCGGTAACAAAGAAGGAGGGCGGTACCTGGGCAGAAACATAAATAGAGAAACACGTGCACACCACAGCCATAATACCCCCTCTCATAAGAGCAAACAAATTTATATTAACATTACATCGCATTATGCATGCTCAGGTTAAAACTCAGTTGAAATAGTCTATATGGTGGTGTCGTGGCTCAAGTGGATAAGGCGCCATACCATAACTCCGGGCACCCGGGTTCGATTCCGACCCGAGGTCATTTCCCAATCCCTCCCCGTCTCTCTCCCGCTCATTTCCTGTCTCTACACTGTTCTATCCAATAAAGGTGGAAAAAGCCCCCCAAAAAAATCTTTAAAAAAAGGAATATAGTCTATATGGGTTATCCCAAAGAGATATAATAAAAGAAGAATTGACATTAAAGAACTGAACCGTCTCATCCACAAGATAGTGCATCAGCCACCACATTGTCTGCCTCTTTCTTATGCTTGATCACAATGTTGTAACCTTGCACCAACAGAGCCCAACACATCAACCACTGGTTATGGTTATACATCTGGGCTAGGAAGACAAGAGGATTATGATCAGTGTATACTACAACAGGGGATGAACTAGAGCAAACATCCACCTCAAAGTGTTGAAGGGTGCTAGAGTCTCCTTCTCAATGGTAGAATAGTTTAATTGATAACGCTTGAACTTGACTGAGAAATAGCATACAGGATGGCACACATCACCTTCTCCATCTTGCAGCAGCACAGCACCAGCTCCAGAATCGCTAGCATCAACATCAAAGGCAACAGCAGAGTCTGACAATTGGTCATCAATGCCAGAGGGCTTCTGTGGAACAGCAGCAGCAGCACTCTGCAGCTCCAACTGGCATATTTTAATGGCTGTATCTGCCTCCAGTCTTTATTTCCAACTCCCTCTGAAGCTGGAATTCTTGCTCTTTTCCTGCCATTCCAGTTCAAATGAACTATACATACTTTAGCATGGGCATCTAATTTAGAGCTAACGCATAACCCCACAGACATGGATTCAAACCATGGTAAGGGGAACAGTTTCCCCTCCACCCCACTTGTCTGTGCACTTGGAGTAACCGGCTGCCGTGCAGACGCTCCTCCTGCCTGTGAACTAGAGTGATTTTCATCAGACAGTTCTACCACATCCACAGCATGAACTGAATCTGAGGGCACAGTTAGCAATGACTCACCTGATGTTGTAAAAATACCTCTTTTTACTAAGCCCCTTATAAAAGTAGCTTTAAGCTCCCATTTAACCATAGAAGCAGATACTGAAATGCCATAAGGCTCAGTGATTGCACACAAATCTTTCTTCCTACAATCATCAAGCTGAGCTTGTGTAGGATTAGCCACAAACTCCTCTAAATCAAATGTAGCCATAGCAAGACAAAATTTACTTAGCCAAAAAGAACACTAACAACAAACGTCAATGTCAACAATATACTAAACTAAGCAAAAAGAAACTGCTCAATTATCTCACAACACATCCGTATGGACAACCTGCAAGTTAAGCTAAGCTAAAAACAATTAACCTTAGCTAACACCAGTGTAAATAAACTCTATACGAACTTTAGCAATGCAATTACTTTGATACTGGATTTCACATTCCCAACACACAAAAGCACAGCCTCAAAACAAAACGAACTTCCCCAGACTTATCTATTCTATCGTCGTAGCTGACCGGGCTTGAGGCAACCTTATAAGCAAAGACCCCGCAGCCTAGAATCAACAGGCTACCTAATCCACACCCACAAAGCTACCCCCTACGGAGAACCTAGTCTCCCCCAGAATACACTCCCCCACCACCAGAAAATAACAAATGAGTGCCCAATGGAAAGACTGAAGCAGTCTAGCTGGACACTCCTATCTGTCTAGGAAACTGATATGCACAATATCTAGCTTTTAGCAATAAACCAAATACCAATAAACTGTAAGCCACCAAAGATAAACAACAAGCACCAAAATATAAAAATTAGTCACTTACTGAAAAGCGAGCTCAAATCATGGACGAGCCCCCAAATATGTTGTGTCTCCTAAAATCAAAGGTGTAGGGAGTGTAGAGAACATAATTTAAACTAAAGAATGAAATGAATTGCAAACAAGGAAGTAAATATATGAACTGAAAGGCCCAAAACTAAAGAGAACCAAAACTGAAGAAAATCTGCCAAACAAACACTCTCCCAACTGGGAGCAATGCCAACCCCAGCACACACTGTAAACACTCCACATGCACGCATTACACAGTCAGAATAATACACAGCAAAAATACTGTGTAGTGAATCCCTGTTGTGGGTGGAACACTGAAGCACGGCACGTGGGGAATGATATTAACACGGACTTTATTTTCTATTTTGTGCTTGCTTTCCAGCTTTACTAATCTCATTCACTCACTCATACACACACACACGCTCTGGTAGGGCGAGATCTTCTCCCGTTACTCTCTCCCTCCTTTTCAACCTTCCATCCTCACTGCAAAACATACACCGACACAACATTGATGGCCAACAGGTGTACTGGCCACTCACCTTCCCTGGCCATGCCCTCCATTCACAAACCAACACTTGGCCATGCCCCCGCTGCCACATACCCCCACCGCCCGACTCAGGCCAGGGAGCCGTCTGGGCTGCAGCAGACTCCCAGCCCTAACGTTATGGGAAGTCCACCACCACCATCTGCGTCCCCGGCCTGTGGATCACCTTGAATTTAAATGGCTGGAGGGTGAGATACCAACGGGTGATCCACGCGTTGGCATCCTTCATGTGATGGAGCCACTGGAGGGGCGTGTGGTCCAAACAGAGGGTGAAAGGGTGCCCCAGCAGGTAGTATCGGGAGGCAACAACCACCCATTTGATGGCCAGGCACTCCTTCTCGATGGTGCTGTACTTAGTTTCGAGAGCTTGTGACTGGACTTTCCTTACTCTCCACCTTCTGGGACAAAACGGCCCCTTTCCATCTGTCCGATGCGTCCATCTGCAAAATAAAAGGGAGAGAGAAGTCAGGGGAGTGTAGAAATGGCCCCCCACACAGTGCAGCTTTTACCTGTTGGCACTGCTCCATCCACTGGACCAGATCTGGTGCTCCCTTTTCAGTGACACCGGTCTGCAGGCTGGTGAAGTCTGAATAATTAGGTATGAACCTGCAATAGTAGCCAGCCAGCCCCACAGACACAGAAGAGGAAGATGGGAGAGAGACACCATGGGCGCAGTGAGCTAACTGGGGGGGGAGGAAGGAAAAGGGAGAGAGGAAAAGAGAAAAGGCAGCATGTCCACCTGCCACTGGAACTGCCACCAAATGGCCTTCCACCAAGTCAATGGCTTGATCCAGTGACCCTGGGCAATGGCACTGGACTGACTCCATTGTTCCTTCCAGAAGCTGGGCAATGAACTGTTCTGGTGTCACCAAGTCAATGATCCCCACTGTGTCTCAGTCCTCTGCCCTCATCCACCACTGGCAGGCATCCTGTCACTGTTGACTGAACACAAATGGTCAGCCGACTTCCTCCAACATCAGCCTCAGCATGCGGAAGCGTTGGCAGTGTTGCTCTGGAGAGTGGCTGACACGCTGCAGGATGGCTTGCTTTAAGTTGGCAGAGGCAAAACTGACTGTCGGTGGGGAGCTCTTGCGTGGTGAACTGCGCCTCCCCAGTCGGCAGTGGTAGGAGACACACCGTGCGTTGCTTGACCAGCCACCCCCATGCTTCAGCCACTTGCTCAAAGAGAGCGATTAACACCTCTGGATCACCTGCGGCCCCATCTTTGTTAGCGTGACATGGAGTGGGTCATGGTGGAAGTCGAGGACCCCGCCAACGCGAGTAGGTGCCAAAATGCCTGGTGATCTTCCTACTAGGCCAGCAACAAGGCTTCAAATCATTGCTCCTGCTCCTTCCAGAGGGCAATCAGTACTTGCTGCTGGCTCTGTTGGGTGGTAGCAAGGGCATGAATCAGGTCTTCCAGTGGAGAGGACTCCATGGGGTGGTTCCCTTCAGTATCCCAGGTTTTGGCACCACTGTAGCAAATCCCTGATGTTGGTGGAACACTGAAGTGCAGCAGGTGGGGAATGATGTTAACACAGACTTTTTATTTTCTATTTTGTGCTTGCTTTTCAACTTTACTAATCTCGTTCACTCGCTCACACACACACACACACGCACGTGTTCTGGTCAGGAGAGATCCTCTCTCATCGCTCTCTCCCTCCTTTTCTACCTTCCATCCTCACTGCAAAACACACACAGACACAACATTAATTGCCAACAGGTGTACTGACTTTGCCACTCACCTTCCCTGGTCCTACCCTCCATTCACAAACTGACACTTGGCCACGACCCCGCTGCCATATACTGCCAACACACCGCACACATTCAACAACACACAAGTGCTCCAACACAACACATCACACAGATAAACTGTAAGCTCTTCTTTGGCCCACTGGCCTCATCGGTAGGTTTGGGCTAGCCTTTTAACCCCTGCAGTCCTGAAAGGCAAATTAAAAACCACTGCGTACAATCTTCTGCGGTAACAAAGGAGGAGGGTGGTACCTGGGCAGAGACACAAGTAGAGAAACATGCACACACCACAGCCATAACAATGGTTATGTTCCTGTCTAGGGTCAGGAAACGTAAACAAAAAGGGGGTTAGTAGTGAGGGCCTGGCGGAAAAACAAATACAGCAAAACACGATTATGATTACATAAGTTTATTCACAAAAGATAATAAACATAAGAAAAATAAACTAAGAGAGACAGAACTAAACCAAACACTTCTTAACAGAAAAAATGTAAAAAAAAAAATAATGATAATAGATTAGATTTTAGATTAGATTCAACTTTGTCATTGCACATGTCACAGGTACAAGGCAATGAAATGCAGATCGCATCTAACCAGAAGTGCATAGCAGTAAATAATAAGTGTAATATACATAAATATAAATGTACAGGAATTACAGGGTATGGAATGGTATAATGATATGATAGATATTTACAGTATGTTCAAAATGTGCAATATGAATGAACTGTAGTGCAATGGTATGATATATAGATATTTGCAATATATACAAAACACGGTATGAATAAACAATAGTGCAAATAGTGATAGTGTTCGGGAATCAGACACAGTCTCAGCATTTAAGTCTAGGCTGAAAACATATCTGTTTAGTCAAGCCTTTTGTTAATGGTGTTTATGAGGTAAAGGAGTAGATCTGGAGGGTCCTCAGACATAGAGTGTTTTGGTAAACTGGGATGTATGGATGCTGTCGGTCCCCACTCGCTTGCTCACTCGAGTTTGTTGACGGTGTAGTGGCTGGCTGCTTTATGTCCCAGGGCTCCCTCATGCCTGTGTTACCTTCTGGCTCTCTCCTTTTAGTTATGCTGTCATAGTTAGTTGCCGGAGTCCCTGCTTGTACTCGGTGCAATATGTATACTGTTCCTACTTATTCAGGTGACATTGGGCATACCTAACCACCTGTGTTTTCTTTCCCTCCCCCCCACCCCAAATCTGTCCCTCTGAGTTACATGGAGTCAACAGGAAATCTTTTGGTGGAGACGGTGGAGACCTCGACTGGCTATCGTAGCCTGCAGGGAATCGGCCGTCAGACATTCTGTCGCATGTCCCAGACCCAGTGAAATGTAACTGAATTGTCTTGGCCAGCCCTAAGGGTCCCATCTGCATCTCATCATTGCTGAGGAGTGTGCTCCCATCACCCAATCAAGCATCCAGCCAGAGCAGGTCATGATATATTTTACCATATTAACATGCCATTGTGTGTTATGCCTGATGTAAAGACTCTCGTCTCTGCGAGCCTACCACACAGATTTAATACTTGTCATTTTTAGGGCATACCTAACAACGTGTTTTCTTTCTCTCTCTCTCCCCCCCCCCAATCTGTCCCTCTGAGTTACATGTTGATCCTGGGATTGAGATGCTGGCCTCTTCTGCCCCTCGGACCTGCTTGATCCATCCTGGTGCCCTGTGTCTGGTCGGAGTTTTATCGCCCCACTCCTGTGAAGGACGGCCCCATGAGGACAGTTGAGGGTTATACCTGTTAAAACTGTTAATATTATAGTCAGGCTGTCTGTTGTTGCCCAAATGAGGATGGGTTCCCTTTTGAGTCTGGTTCCTCTCGAGGTTTCTTCCTCATGTCGTCTGAGGGAGTTTTTCCTTGCCACCGTCGCCACAGGCTTGCTCATTGGGGATAGATTAGGAATAAAATTAGCTCATGTTTTAAGTCGTTCAAATTCTGTAAAGCTGCTTTGCGACAATGTTTATTGTTAAAAGCGCTGTACAAATAAACTTGATTTGATTTGATAGTGCAATGAAGTCAGTTCAAGTAAATACAGTTTGTTTGGGGGGGGGTTGTTGAGTGTGTGTGTGTGTGTGTGTGTGTGTGTGTGTGTGTGTGTGTGTAGGGGGGGAATGTGTGTGTGGGGGGGGGCAGAGTTCAGCAGTGAGACAGCTGAAGGAAAAAAAACTGCTCCTGAACCTGGTGGTTTTGGTCCGAAGGCTCCTGTAGCACCTTCCAGAGGGCAGGAGAGTGAACAGTTTGTGTGCTGGATGGCAGGAGTCTTTGTTGATGTTTATGGCTCCCCTGAGACATCGCTTCCTGTAGACATCCTCAATAGCAGGAAGTGAGGCTCCCACGACACGCTGGGCGATCTTCACCACCCTCTGCAGTGCCTTCCGGTCGAAGACAGAGCTGTAATACAGTTGGTTAGGATGCTCTCGATGGTACAACGGCAGAAGTTCACCAGGATGTCTGAAGAGAGGTGGTTTTTCTTCAGTGTCCTCAAGAAAAAGAGACGCTTGGGGGCATCGTGGCTCAGGTGGATAAGGCGCCATACCATAAATCCGGGGACCCGGGTTCGATCCCTCCCCATCTCTCTCCCGCTCATTTCCTGTCTCTACACTGTCCTATCCAATAAAGGTGAAAAAAGCCCCAAAAAATCTTTAAAAAAAAGAAAAAGAGACGCTGGTGAGCCTTCTTGACCAAGTTGGAGCGGTTGGTTGTCCAGGTGAGGTCCTGAGAGATGTGGATCCCCAGGAATTTGAAGCTGTCACACACTCCACTGCTGCACCATTGATGTGGATGGGTGGGCGTGTGTGTGTGTCAGCATTCCTCCTGAAGTCCACGATGAGCTCCTTGGTCTTATTGGTGTTGAGCAGCAGGTTGTTCTCGGTGCACCACACAGCCAGGCAGCCCACCTCCTCCCTGTAGGCTGACTCATTGTTGTCCTTGATGAGGCCCATCACTGTGGTGTCATCCGCAAACTTGATGATGGTGTTAGTGTAATGTACAGGTCTGCAGTCATGAGTAAAAAGGGAGTAGATGAACGGGATCATCACACAGCCTTGCGGTATGCCGGTGTTTAGGATGAGGGTGGAGGAGCAGTGATGGTCTAAACGAACATGTTGGGGCCTGTTGGTTAGAAAATCCAACAACCAGTTGCAGATGGGAGCACTGATGTGATGAGCTTAGAGGGGATGACAGTGTTAAATGCTGAACTGAAGTCTATGAACATCATTCTGGCGTATGTGTTGCCATTATCCAGGTGTGAGAGGACAGAGTGCAGTGCTAGGGAGACTGCATCTTCTGTGCTCCTGTTCTTGCGGTAGGCAAATTGGTGGGGGTCCAGGGTGGGGGAAAGACAGGATTTGAGATGTGTCAGGACCAGCTGCTCTAAACACTTTGTAATGATGGGGGTGAGTGCTACTGGACAGTAGTTGTTGAGACATGTTGGAGTGGAGTGTTTTTGTACTGGCACAATGGAGGTGGTCTTGAAGGAGGTCGGAATGACAGCATGGGCTAAAGACATGTTGAATAAGTCAGGACCCCCGCCAGCTCCCCAGCACATGCTCTGAGCACATCAAGGCCTGCAGCTTTATGTGGATTGATCCTGCTCAGCACTGCTTTAACATCAGAGGGGGAGAGTGTTAGGGGTTGGTGGTCTGTAGTCAGCCTTGACCTAGATGCAGACTCCTGGTTGTCCTTCTCAAACAGAGAGTAGAAATTGTTGAGCTTGTTGAGAAAGGAAATATCACAGGATGGGGGGGAAGGGTTGTTGGACTTGTAGTCGCTGATGACCTGAATGCCTTGCCACATACGTTGGGGGTTGGAGTTAGAGAAATGCTCCTCAACCTTCTGTTTGTAGCAGTGCTTGGCCTTCTTGATGCTCTGGCTGTACTGTAGGCTTGTACATCTCCTTATCTGAAGGCAGTGTTGCAGGCTTTCAGCAGTAGATGGACATCTCTGTTCATCCAGGGTTTCTGATTTGGGTACAAGGTGATTATTTTCTGGGCGGTGACGCTGTCTATGGTGGTGGTGATGTAATCCAGTACAGAGGAAGCGTAGCTCTCAATGTCTGTGTGGGACTGACAGGTTGCTTGAATGGCAAACATATTCCAGTCTGTGTGTTTGAATTGGTCCTGCAGCACAGAGTCTGTCCCCTCTGGCCACACTTTTATTGTCTTCATTATGGGTTTCACACGTTGGATGAGTGGTGAGTACTTAGGGGTGAGAAACAGAGAAAGGTGATCTGACTGTCCCATATGGGGGAGGGGTGTAACTTTGTAAGCTCCAGCTATGTTGGAGTAAACATGATCCAGTGTCTTATTTCCTCTTGTGTGGCAGGTAACATGTTGATGTAGTCTGGGAAGTACTGTCTTCAAGTTGGAGTGATTAAAGTCACCCGCAAAAATAAAGGTAGCCTCTAGGTGCATTTCCTGCTGTTTGCTAATGGCTGCATGCAATTCTCCCATTGCAAGATTAGCATTGGCGTCTGGTGGTGTATATACAGTAGTAACGAAAACTGATGCGAGTTCTCTTGGGAGATAAAAAGATCTACATTTAACCATGAGAAACTCCACGTTAGGTGAGCAGTGTTTCTCGGCGATAACAGAGTTTATACACCAAGCTCTATTTATATAAATGCACAAACCTCCGCCTCTGGTTTTGCCAGAGCCATCTACAGTCCTATCTGCACGGAGAGTGTGGTGTCCTGCTAACTCAATAGCATTGTTCAGAATACTGCTGTTTAGCCATGTCTCTGTAAAGATCATGACATTGGAGTCCACAATCCATTTATTGTTGGTGATGCAGAGTCGTAGTTCATCCATTTTGTTCGCCAGAGACTGGACATTAGCAAGGAAAATGCTGAGTAAAGGGAGCCGATGCGGTGTTAGCCTTAGTTTAGCTCGTAGCCCCCCTCACTTACCCCGCCTTTGTTTACAGTCCCAACGCCGTCTGCGAGCACTTCCGCCTAGCTGGAAGGAGTGAGCAGCCTCCGGTGTTCTGGAGATCTCCAGGATGAGTTGAAGATTGGCGATAAAACTATCGGAATTTTGTGATCCAATGTCCAAGAGCTCCTGACTGCTGTAAGATGTTAAAGCAATGCCGTACTGAATGAACAGTCCAGTAAAGAGCAGATAAAACACAGCTAATTTGCAAAATCTGGACAGACGCTGAGCCTCGCGTTGTTCATGCCGCCGCCATCTTGGTCATAATAACAATGATAATGATGAAAACAATCATGCCGGCATTCTCAGCATGCTTGTGGCTGACATGGCAGGGAAACCAAAGCGCGACACAGCAGACAGCCCAGAGTGCAGGGATCCAGAAGCACCGCCTTCGCACAATGGAGAACAGAACCCTTTTATAAGGCGAAGTGCCAATCATATTTCATAGGAAGAGTAACCAATTACCCCAGTCATTCGCCTTTGAGACGACCTAAAGGAACAACTGAGAACAGAGAACAAAGAGCAGACTGTCAGGTGTGCGAGTGTGATGGATGTAAGCGTAGATACATTCACTAACCATGAACAGAGATATGCAGAGCGATGTAAACTAAAGTGTGTGAAACACACAATAGGCAAACAGTCCAAAGGAGCAGGCAAGGTCGTAATCATGGAAACAGGCAGGAGGTCAAACGAGGCGCGGACAGAGTATCAGAGGCAAGACTATAATGAGAACTAGATATGAGAAAACAAGAATCAAAACCCCAGGAAGTCAACTAGAACCAGGAACAAGGAAACAGGAACTAGGAACAAGGAAACAAGGCTTAGTATAGCACACCAGATGCGGCGTAATACTTCATGTCGTCCCTTCCTCGGCGTAGTCTTTAAATAGTCTAAACATAGTTCATTGATTACTGACAGGTGCGCCTTGTTGACGGCGTGCGCGCTATAGCCCTCTCGGTGCGTGCGCAGTCTGAGGCGCACCTTAAAGTGCATGCGCTAAGGCGCGCAGGACTGACACAGACAAGCAACGAGCAAGCACACACATACTGGGACGTACCACCCCCACCACCAAAAATCAACATCTAATGTTGATCCATAATAATTAATTTCTGTTATCTATGAGACACAGTATCGGCCAGAATGTTGTCTTTTTCCTTTTTATACCTGATGTCCAGGTTGAAACTGCAGATACAAAGACTAGCGCATGAGATGCTGATTTGAGTTGCTCATCCTAGATAAGAAAATCAGAGCGTTATGATCAGTGAAAACCATCACAGGAACAGTGGTTGAGCCAACATAGACTTTGAAGTATTGAAGAGCTAGTAACAGGGCTAAAGCTTCTTTTTTTATTGTGCTGTAATTTAATTGGCATTTTAAAAACTTTTTAGAAAAATAGTAGACAGGGTGATCAATCTCATCATCATCATCTTCCTGTAGAAGTACAGCACCAACACCTGTGGCACTAGTATCAACTTCCAGTTTAAAAGGCTGCTGGAAATTTGGAGCCACCAACACTAGTGCACTGCACAGTAATGCCTTGGCATTCTGGAAAGCCAACTGACAATCCTCCGACCACACAAAATCACAACTATGACGCAGCAGATTTGTCAAAGGTAATACAACATCTGAGAAGTTGCAACAGAAGCTGCGGTAATAACCAATCATCCCTACAAACCTATGCAGTTCTTGCTTAGTGGTGGGTATCAGAAACTCTGAAATGGTGGAAACTTTCGCCTCTATCGGACGAACTTGACCCTGGCCAACCAGCTTGCCTGAATAAGAGACAGTTCCTTTACCAAACTCACATTTTGCTAAATTCAAAGTTAGAGATGCAGTCTCTTAACCAACAGAAAACAGTACATATACACTCCAAATATTCAGGCCAGGTAGATAAATAAAGGACAATATTGCCTAAATAAGCCTCACAATTAGGCACACCCACTAGAACTTCATTCATAAGCCGTTGGAAAGTAGAAGGGGCATTTTCAACCTAAAAGCCATAACTGAATATTCCATAAAACTATCTGGTGTTACAAAAGCTGAAATTTCAGCAGCTTTGGATGTCAATGGAACTTGCCAATAACCTTTTAAAAGGTCTAGCTTAGTAACAAAGCATGCTGAGCCAACTTTGGCCATGCAATCTTCCATGCGAGTTAATGGAAAAGAATCTGTTTTTGTTATGGCATTTACTTTCCTATAGTCTGTACAGAACCTAAAATGTGCCATCTGGTTTAGGAACCAGAAGACATGGTGAGCTCCAGGCGCTGAAACCAGGCACAGCCAACCCATGGTTAATGAGATACTCAACCTCAGATTTCATTATAGCTTGCTTCTGTGGGTTAACACGGTAAGTGTGCTGCTTTATAGGCACATGGTCACCTACATCAATGTCATGGCACAAAACATTAGTCAACGATGGAACATCTGAAAACAACTCAGGAAACAGACTGATTAAATGTTTAACATCAGCAGAATAACTCTCAGACAAATGCAAAAGAAACATGTCCAAGTCATTTAAAGTCTCAGTATTTTGAAGCCTAGCACAAGAAACAGGCATCTCATGCAGGCTGAGGCCATCCTCTTCAGGTGAATAAAGAGAGGTCACTGACACAATGGCTACAGGACTGGCATCTTGGACTTCATTATCTCGAGATATATGGCTTCAACGTGTTAATGTGGCACACATGAGACATGCTTCCTGTCAGGCATTCAAATAACAATCAGTTTCGCAGAGTTTTGATTCAACCTCGTAAGGTCCGGAAAACTTGGCCTCTAAAGATGAACCAAGCACAGGCAATAAAACTAACACTCGGTCACCTTCAGTGAACGAACGATGCATAGATTTGCGGTCGTAGCGAGTCTTCATTTTGGACTGAGCAGATGATAAAGCTTCTTGAGCACACTCGCATGCCTTGTGCAAATGCTCCCGAAGAGAACTGACATAATCGAGTAGGTTAACCTTCCTTTTAGACTTATCCGACTCTCATTAACATTATCTCCCTTTTAGACTTATCCGACTCTCATTAATCTCCCTTAACAACTTTAATGGTCCTTGAAATGTATGGCCAAAACTGAGATCAGTCAGACTATAACCAAGAGATTCCTGAGTGGTTTCACATACCACGAATAAAAGTCCCTCATCCCACTCTTTCTCTGAATCAAAGCAATATGTTTGAAACATTGACTTAAGGGTTTGGTGGAAGTGTTCAAGCTTACCTAGTATTCTGGGTGGTAAGCACTAGACACCTCATGACTAACAGACAGCTGGATCAGTACCTGTTTAAACAAACGTGACAGAAAATTACATCCCTGATCAGTTTGTATGACCTTTGGAAGTCTGAATATTGAAAAGAAATGAAGTGCCTTCACTATATGTTTTGCTTTCAATGAGTGCAACGGCACAGCCTCAGGGTAACGTGTGGCAGCACACATTAGAGTCAGAAGAAAGCGATGCCCAGACTTAGTTTTGGGCAAAGGTCCTACACAATCTAAAATTATCCTTTCAAAAGGCTCCCCAAGGCTCCCCAATAACCGGAATAGGACGAAGTGGTGCAGGCGGAATGCTCTGGTTAGGTTTCCCTGGAACTTGACATCAGTGACAGGAATGACAGTGTTTTACCACATCATTCTTCATACCAGGCCAAAAGAAATACCACAAAATGTGTTTTTGTTATACCTAGATGACCTGTGAAGTTGTAATCATGTCCCAATTTTAAAACATGTAACCTAAATTTAGCAGGGACTACCAATTGAGGAACAGTATTCCAACCTAAATCTGGGCGATGGGATGGAGTCCATTTACGTCTCAAGAAACCATCTTCCCAACAATATGCCACAGACCTACTCTCTGTCTCTCCTTTTCCCACAGCTGCAGCATGACACTTGGCCAGCGAAGGGTCTTCTTCCTGTTCATGCCTGATTAGTACCTTGTCAACGAACAGCGACAAATCAGAATTGACAGGTTCAGCACTGTCGGCCATGGACAGTGACTTAGGCACAGCATTCACTGACAAATAGGTTGGAGATGACTGGATCGAATTCTCTAAAGACATAAAAGTATCAGACAAATCAAAAGTTTGATCAAACTTACATGCTTGAGCTCTGGTAACTGCACATGGTAACTGCACATGGGGAAAAAACCTGAGCAAAGCTAGGGTCCAATTCAGCATTTGACTCGAACAACGGGCTCAAACTTACTTTGGGAAGAGGTAAAACTTTCCCACCAGCTAAATCATTCCCCCCCAAAAACCCACTCCCTTTACAGGAAGTTGAGGATGAATCGCTACTTTAACAGGACCAGACACTAAATCATTCACAATATGCACATTGTGCAATGGAACTTCCCCAGCTCAATTCCCTGGACCAACACATCAGAACCACAATATGTGAGGTCAGAAAAAGGATGGACAGATGCAAGGATAAAAGATTGTGCAGCTCCAGTATCCCTCAAAATTTTAATTGGGACATAGTCTTCCTCACACCCCATGAGTGAAATCATCCCCTTTAAAATGAATGGGTCATACACAGAGTTACTATTATTGTTCAACTCATCTGTTGCTGGTTGCATGCACAAACCCAACACTTTTAGGCTGTCTTTTTGGAGACTGATTTTTCTTCTGCAACACAGGGCAAACTGCAATAAGGTGCCCAATCTCATGACAGTAATAGCATGTCAGTAAACCCACTGAGAGTAAACAAACTACAAACATGGACACTTTGAACTACAGCTCCCAAGATTCAAAGTGCCCTCTGTCTCCCTCCTACTGAAAGTCAGCTGTCTCTCATCTCCTCAATTAACTGGTCACTTATTTAAGCTCCCCTAAATAACACTCCAGTGTGAAGTATCATTCTGTCTTTTCAGTTCATACCAAGCCTTGTTTCTTCTGTCTCTCATTTATTCTGACCCTTTCGCTATTTCTCTCACGTTTTTGCTCTTGCCTGTGTTGTTTGCCGATCGCCCAACCCTTGCTTGTTTACCGAGGCTGATTCCTGTTCCTCGCTTTGGTTTCCTTGTCAGTCTGCATCCCACTCTCCTCTGCGCATACATCTGTAAGTGCCTGCATTCTAACAGGATACTTCGCCGCAACATGGATGTAGCGGAGGATTCGAAACATACTGCTCTCAATGTGCAGGGGCATTTGCTAGGGGAACATCAGAAGATGCTCGCTGACCTCAATACTCAGATGATCAGAAAATACTCAGATGATCCAAGAAGAAAGGTAGCTCCTGGGGGGGTCTGTCAGTAAACCCACTGACAGTAAACAAACTACAAACATGGACACTTTGAACTACAGCTCCCAAGATTCACAGCGCCCTCTGTCTCCTTCCTACTGAAAGTCAGCTGTCTCTCATTTCCTTAATTACATGAAGTATCACTCTGTCTTTCCAGTTCATACCAAGCCTTGTTTCTTCTGACTGTCTCTCATTTATTCTGACCCTTTCGCTATTTCTCTCACATTTTCACTCTTGCCTGATCTACCCTGTGTTGTTCCTTTCACTATTTCTCTCACATTTTCACTCTTGCTTGATTTACCCTGTGCTGTTCGCCGATCGCCCAACCCTTGCTTGTTTACCAACGCAGATTCTTGTCCCTTGCTTTGGTTTCGTTGTCAGTCTGCATTCCACTCTCCTCTGCGCACACATCTGTAAGTGCCTGCATTCTAACAGGATACTTCACCGCAACATGGATGTAGTGGAGGATTCGAAACAGACTGCTCTCAATGTGCAGGGGTGTTTGCTAGGGGAACATCAGAAGATGCTCGCTGACCTCAATACTCGGATGACACAACTCGCAACTGGGATGTCGCAGGCCCTCCTAGCACACCCCGAGTCTCTTCCTACCCCTGTGTTACAACTACCTGGGCCAGAGAAGCTCGCTGGAGACGCATGTAAGGGTTTTTTACTTCAGTGTTCTATGTTTCGCCACCATGCTTAATCTGTCCAATGAGCACAAGATTGCTAAGTTTTTACCCTTTCTCACTGGCAAAGTGCTCTGCTGGGCTACTGCCATTTGGAACAAGGGCAGGAAACAAACCACTTCATATGAGCAGTTCCTCTCCCTATTCTAAAAGGTTTTTGATCATGAACCTGAAGGGATTGAAGTGGGAGAGAGTCTACTCACCTGCTCTCAAGGATCTCAGTGTTGCTGAGTATGCCCTGGACTTCAGGACACTAGTAGCAGCCAATGGATGGAATGACCCAGTGCTTAAAGTGGTTTTTTGCCAAGGTCTGCACCCAGAGAATCAGTGAACTGGCCTGTAGAGACGAGAACCTCATGCAGGACTCCCTCATAGACCTAGCTATTCGTCTGGACCAACTGTTAAAACACCAACCCTCCATTCACGAGGGGGCTAGGCCTGTTCAGCCATCTGAGGATAGCTCGCCCATGGGGGTAGCCTGTACCAGGTTAACCCGCGCTGAATTTGCTCGATGGTGCAAGGAGGGTTTGTTTCTACTGTGGGAGCGCCGAGCATAACATTCGGCAATGTCTAGTCCGTCAGTCCCGAGGGCCTCCAGCAGAAATTCCTGACAGATCTCAGTGTTTCCGCTATGTACAATTGGCTGCGGCGGGCCGCCGCACCTTCAGGAATTCCTGAAGGGGGGCCGTGGCCCGGGTAACTTTTTGAAAATTATTTAAAAAATAGGCTAAACCAATATTTTTTGACATTGAGCGGACTCGAGCCTGGCATGAACCGCTCCGACGCGCTATAATGACACCAATCTATCACCAGCCAATCAGGAGACTTAACCAAACGCATCTCCCGCCCACTTGTGTCCGCGTCTAAGACGTTGAATTTTCACAGAAGGAGGGAAGAAGTTGACTGAGGTAAGACTGTGTGATAAAATTAACGAACGAATAAGAGAGGAATTTCAACATATAGGGCTTAAGTTTGTTACCGTTAAATAAGCATTGCTTGTACAGTAACGTTATGTCGTTACAACGTTGACCCACTTTTAACGTGCCGAGTACCAACTGTAGCCGCTAACATGCTAATTAGCTTGCTGTCAAAAGTGCAAAGACCTTAAATTGCTCTGTGTAAATTAGAAAATGGCGCAACTTCCTCTCTAGCCATCAACTTAACTTGTCTTGAGTTTTGAGCCAATCACAACAGGGCAGCACTGTGGCCTGAAGTAAAACATGATAGTTTAAGTTTGTTTAAATTACAAAAATGAGTACACCCAATGACTGTCTCATATACTCTTCATATACTCATACTGTTTAAGTAATGCAGTAAAACTAATCTTTAAAAGTGGTATTTACTCAAACTGTTTGCATAGAATGAACTTTCGGGTTAACACTGTAATAGTGTTGCAGTGTTCCGCAAATTTGCAATTTAATATTTCAGATCTTGAGACATGAAAGTGCTATCTTAAAAAATAAAAGCTCAGAAATGTTTTCTTTGTCATCTATTTAGTTCATTTTATTTCATCAATAATTTTCCTTGATTGAGAAATCGGTCTGGGCTCTTATGGGTAAATCAGTAGCCTGCATGCTCGTATATGTTCCATTTACAGTCAAACATTTTGATGGACTCCAGGCTCAATTTTGATTAATCAAAAATCTGCGTAGTAGTACAGTCTGAAGATGCTCTTGCACATTCGGTGTCAACTGAACAGAAATTATGGGAGGATATAGGTTTAATAAGTTTTACAATTTTTGAAGTGAGTGATGGATTGATAAGTTTAGATGTATTCAATATTTTCTTATCTTCAGACATAATATTGTAGATGTTTCTTTACCTGCTTGATAGTTTTGACCGGGACTCCAATCTTCCTCAGAAGAGTCATTAGTCCTTAAATTAAATTCATTATAGACATGAACTTAAAATCATTGTTTTATTTTATGGCCTCGGTGCCCTGGCTTTTGGCCTTCGTGCCCTCGGCATCAGCAGAGCGTTCGTTTTCCACACTTCATCGACTGAAATCATACCTCCGATCCACAATGACACAAAAGAGACTGAATGACTTGATGAACTGCCACAGTCAAGTCAAGTTTATTTGTATAGCGCTTTTAACAAACATTGTCACAAAGCAGCTTTACAGAATTTGAACGACTTAAAGCATGAGCTAATTTTATCCCTAATCTATCCCCGTGACACTTCACCGTGACATTCTGGAACAAACTGACATGACAGCCATCGCAAAGAAGTTCGTGCAGGCCAATGACAGATGCAGGCAGGCCTTTGGGAAGTTTTAAGGGTAAGTCATTGGTTACTTCTATTAGCACCGCCGAGTGCACTGCTTCCTCTGTTTTCAATGTTTCTATACTGCACTGGTACTGATACAAGCAAGTTGTTTAAGTTGAGTTAGCCTACTACCGAGGTGCTTTTGTTGTGTACTGTTGGCTGTTTTAGCATTTTATTCTGCGCAGTTATGTGCTGGCATGTTGTGGGCTAAAGTCATGACCGATGGATTAATCTATGTATAGCCTTCTGTGCTGTTGGCTGTTTTTATCCTCGTACTGGGGTGGGACGTCTGAGCGCAGGTCTTGCCACCACACCTTCAAACATTTTCTAGGGGAAACACTGGATCTACAAGTCCGGTGAGAGAATTCAGCTCAAAATCCTTTAAGATTCCAGTTTTACTCAAGATGGCATCCTCCACACATGTCCTGTCTGCTTTTGTTGATTCAGGGGCAGAGGGGAACTTTATCAGCAGAATCATACAGAAGCTCACCCTGCCTACAACCCCTCTGCACAGCGCACTCAGCATTAGAACCATTGATGGAGGACCAATAGGCGACGGGCTCATCACCACTCGCATCCATCCCATCCAAATTCAAGTAGGAGCATTACACAAGGAATTCATTTCTCCATACGTCACGTCAACCATTGATCATGACATCCTCCTTGGATATCCCTGGCTGCAGCTACATGATCCGTTAATCTCTTGGCAAGCACCATTAATCCCTGTGGCACTTGAGCAACTCAGATCGCAAATATCTTCTCGAAGCTTGATCTCTGAAGTGCTTATAATCTGATCAGGATCAGAAAGGGGGACGAATGGAAGACTGCCTTCAGTGCGACCACGGGACACTTTGAATACTGGGTAATGCCTTATGGCCTTTCTTCAGCACCCAGTGTGTTCCAGTGCCTTATCAATGACATGCTACGGGACATGCTGGGCAAATACGGTATTCCATACATAGATTATCATCTATGTATGCAATAGCGTATTTGCCCAGCATTAGACCACCTCCTTCGTCCCCCTTTCTGATCCTGATCAGGTTATAAGGTTCTGATATACTCCTCAGATATCAAGAGTCACCAGGAACACGTCTGAGCCATTCTCAAACATTTACTGAAGAACCACCTCTACATAAAGGCGGAGAAATGTGAGTTTCCATCACATAAGATCTCCTTCCTTGGCTATGTTATCAGTGCAGAAGGGGTAAGCATGGACTTGACCAAAGTATCTGCTGTCACCTCCTGGTCAACACCCAAGTCTGTAAAGGACCTTCAGCAATTCTTGGGCTTCACTAACTTCTACCACTGGTTTATTCAGGGTTTTAGCACTATAGCAACCCCTCTAACAGCATTATTGAAGAAGGAACCTAAACATCTTCAGTGAAACTCAGATGCAGAGGGAGCCTTCAATCAGCTCAAGCTTGCTTTCACCTCGGCTCCCATACTCCAGCATCCTGACCCTACTAAGCCGTTCATCGTTGAAGGGGACGCATCTGATACTGGAGTTGGAGCCATTCTCTCCCAACACTTTGGGGAGAAACACAAGCTACACCCAGCCGTCTTCTTTTCGAAGAAATTATCCTCAGCAGAAAGGAATTATGACGTGGGGAACACAGAACTCCTCGCTATGAAATTAGCCCTCAAGGAGTGGCAGCACTGGTTAGAGGGGGCTACTCACCCCTTTACAATCTTCACAGATCACAAGAATTTGGAGTATCTCAAGAAAGCCAAGAGATTAAATCGACGTCAAGCCAGGTGGGCATTGTTCTTCACCAAGTTCGACTTCACAATTTCATTCTGTCCAGGTTCCAAGAACACTAAAGCAGATGCACTGTCTAGGACATTCGGTCCATCCCTCCAAGACTCACTATCTCACAATATCCTTCCTCCACAGTGCTTCATACGATCCATCATCTGGGAATTGGACAAAGAAATAAGGAAGTCACAGCTGCAAAACTGTCCTATTCATCTCCCACCTGGCCTTCTCTATGTATCCACGCACCTTCGCAGCCAACTCACCACCTGGGCACATGCATCTCCTGCCACTGGATATCCGGGCAGTCAACGCATGTACCAAAGGCTGAAAAATTAAGAATTGGTGGGAGAACATGCTCAAAGAAATCAACCATCATTATCGCTTCATGTTAGGAATGTGCCTAAAGTCCCAAGAACACCCCCCCCCCCCCCCCCCCAGCAAATTATGCCCCCTCCTGATTCCACAGAGACCCTGGTCACACTTAGCAACTGACTTCTTCATGGACCTCCCTCCCTCTCAAGGAAACACCACCATAATGGTAACCATCGACAGATTTTCTAAAGCACTTAAACTCATCCCGTTGCCGGGCATCCCCACAGCTGCTCAAACCGCAGAACTGCTATTTCAACAAGTCTTCAGATATTATGGCATTCCCGAGGATATAGTCAGTGACCGGAACCCTCAATTTGTTTCATGATTCTGGACTAGCTTCATGGAAAGGTTGGGAGTATCGGTAAGCCTCACGTCAAGCTATCACCCCCAGTCTAATGGCCAAGTAGAGAGAGCAAATCAAGAAATCAGTTGTTTCCTAAGAATCTACTGCACGTGTAACCAGGGTGACTGGGCTCGCTTGCTTCCTTGGGCTGAGTATGCACAAAACTCACTCAAACACTCAGCCACCCAGTTAACGCCGTTTCAATGCATATTCCATTACCAACCGCCCTTGTTCCCCTGGGACAACACTCCTAGCCAGTTACAAGTGGTTGACGACTGGTTCAGACGCAGTCAAGCTGTCTGGGAAGAGGTTCATCAGCATCTTGTAACAGTTTGCACCAAGTACAAGTGGTATGCAGATAAGCATAGAGGAGAGACTCTGAACTTTTCCCCTGGTGACAGAGTTTGGGTAGCAACAAAGAACCTACGAGAACACAACACCTGTAGAAAACTTCAGCCATGTTACATCGGGCCATTCAAGGTAATACATCACATTAACAAAGTAGCATGTCATCTCGAACTTCCCCTACATAGTCAAATATCTCCCACCTTCCACGCAGCACATCTAAAACCTGCTATCCTGGGACCTCTTGCCAGCAACACTAGGATGCCCACACTCCTGTTTTCGCTCTCTTCTCTCTCCCCCCCCCCCCCCATCTGTCCCTCTGAGTTACATGTCAATCCTGAGATCGAGGTGCTGACCTCTTCTGCTCCTCAGACCTGCCTGATCCATCCTGATGCCCTATGTCTGGTTGGAGTCTCATTGCTCCTGTGGAGGACAGCCACATATGGACAGTTGAAAGTCAGACTTGGAAGACACTCTGGACACTTACAGTAATGCTTTTGTGGCTGAGGACTATAGTTGGCTTGCTAAATTTGGGACTGCGGTTGTCATGAACAGTTTTGCACTCAAGTTTCCATTAATGAAGAGTTATAACATCAGTGAAACTGACTTCATGTTAAAACTGTTAATGTTATAGTCATGTTGTCTGTTGTTGTCTAGGTGAGGATTGGTTCCCTTTTTAGTCTGGTTCCTCTCGAGGTTTCTTCCTCGTGTCATCTGGGAGAGTTTTTCCTTGCCACAGTTGCCACAGCCTTGCTCATTGGGGATAGATTAAGGATAAAATTGGGTCATGTCTTGGGTCATTCAGATTCTGTAAAGCTGCTTTGGGACAATGTCTATTGTTAAAAGCGCTATACAAACAAACTTAACTTGACTCGACACTTGAGCTCAAGGGATAGTCTATCTACCAGGTAAATAAGATCCTTGACTCAAGACAAAGAGGAGGCTAAGTTGAGTACCTGGTGGACTGGGAGGGATATGGACCTGAGGAACAAAGTTGGGTCAGAGCCAAGGACATCCTAGATCCCCTGTTAAAACAAGAATTTCACACCCAGCATCCCAACAAACCAGCACCCAGAGGCAGGGGTCATCCAAGAAAAAGGTAGCTCCTGGGGGGGGGGTCTGTCAGTAAACCCACTGACAGTAAACAAACCACAAACATGGACACTGAACTACAGCTCCCAAGATTCACAGCGCTCTCTGTCTCCTTCCTACTGAAAGTCAGCTGTCTCTCATTTCCTTAATTACATGGCTCCCCTAAATAACACTCCAGTGTGAAGTATTGTTCTGTCTTTCCAGTTCATACCAAGCTTTGTTTCTTCTGACTGTCTCGTTTCTTCTGACCCTTTCACTATTTCTCTCACATTTTCACTCTTGCCTGTGTTGTTCGCTGATCGCCCAACCCTTGCTTGTTTACCAATGCAGGTTCTTGTCCCTCGCTTTGGCTTCGTTGTCAGACTGCATCCCACTCTCCTCTGCGCATACATCTAAGTGCCTGCATTCTAACACACACTCACGAGCCTCACTTTGAGATGATTACTTTTCAGTCTTAGAATTTCTCCAGCTTTGCCTTGGGCTGGAAGGCTGAGCATAAGAATGACATGAAGAGCCAAAACAGTCTTATGGGTCAGCGCGAACTCATCAGCACAGATGGTGGCCTGTGCTAAAGTTGATACTTTTTGATCATTGATATACGTAGCAACTGACTCCGGTACACAGTTTTAAAACTCCTCCAGTAAGACTAGCTCTCGAAGCTGTTCTTTAGACTGTACCTTCAATGAGGTGCACTGTCGACCAAAGGCATTCTCTTTCTCCCACGCGAACTCCACATGTCAATCTGTCATTCTTTCTCAAACTGCATAACTACTGTTTATCAGCCTTTGGGACCAACTCATATGCAAGCAAAATTGAGGTTTTAACAAAATCAGAACTCTGTTCCACAATGAGTGCTGAATAAACATCCTTTGCCTTTCCAGTTAACATGCGCTGCAGTAACAGCGTCCAGACTTCAGCTGACCACCTTAAGGTAGTGGCAACATGTTCAAAGTGTGCAAAGTATTTTTCAACCTCACATTCACTAAATAGAGTAACCATATAGATATTCTTGCTCACATCAAATGTTTGATCAAACGAAAGTATAGGCTGGTCTAATGAAGGAACCAGAGAAATGGCTACATTTGTAACTCCTGGAGCATTTAATTGAGCAGCTGCCTGTGCAGGCCTAAAAGAGGAAGAAGGCAAAGAACTAACAAAAGGAGGAGGAGCAGAAGGAACACTGGGAGGGAAGGTAGGCTTCCTTACAACCAACTCTAGTTCAAGTTTTTTCAATTCCAACGCGTGATCTTCATGTTTGCATTGAAACTCCCTTTTCCTCTCATTCCCTACCTCTTCCTGCTCCAGTTTCTTCAGTTCTAATTCTCTCTCAATCTCAAGTTTCTTTAGCTGAACCACCTTATCCAGTTCACTTTCTCTGAGACCCTGTAAATCACGGTCAGCTCTGTTTTGCTGCCTCTAATGCCGCTTTTCCACTACAAACGCGGCTGAGTCGGGCTGAGCCGTGCCGTGCTGAGTCGGGCTGAGCGGGGCTGTTGGAGTTGCATTTCGACTACAACCGCGCTGAACCGCGCTGGCTGGAAGTGGGTGGACACATTGGGTGGAGTTAGCGAAAGTGGGTGGACGTCAGGTGATGTCGTTAAGCAGCGCAAACAGTGACATCAGTGAGCTTTTAAGCGGTAGTCTCACGACCCGAATAGTAAACAATAAACATGGAGGACATGGAGTCGTTAGTGTTGCTGGTCTTGGTGCTGTGGCTTGTTGTCACCGACAACGCGGACAGATACTGGCAAGAGCGTATAGATGAGGTGAGGCGCATAAGGCTTCAGAAATTCTCGTAATTCGTAATTATTCTCCTTCCGGGTTTACGGTGTTTACAGATCCCAGCGCACTCGCGGGGCGTGTGTGGGCATGTGAGGACACTCCTCACCAATCAGTGCACAGGGGAGTGTCTGCTCACGCCCCCAGCCTCACTCGGCATGGCTTGGCTCGCTTCAGCCCCACTCCAAAACGGTGCGAGTTTTAGGGGCTAAGCAGGGCTGAAGCGAGCTGAGTCGTGCTGGTTTTTGGTAGTCGAAACGCGAGCCGTGTCGGGCTGAAGTGAGCTGAAGCGAGCTGAAGTGAGCTGAAAAAGGGTAGTGGAAAAGGGCCATAACTGCATTTTGCGCTCTTGATGGGCATACTCCTGTATTTTCAAATCGATTTCAGAACTCGAAGTCTCAGCTGAGGAGACTTGAGGAGACCCTGGGCTTTCATCTCTAGCCACAAAGACATTCTTCTCCACTAAGCCCTTCTCTACAGCTTTAAATACTTTTTTTTTTTTTTTCTCTCACTAGTGAGAAATCGAAAAGTGTTCTGCAATAAGCACAAGCTGCTCTTTTGTAAAGTGTAATAAAAGATCCTTTAAATGATTCTTATAAAATTCCTCCACTAAAAACATGTTTAAACACAAAAGTAGCCTATATTCTAAGGGAAAAAACTTCAAAACCACGAGTCTAGCCTGCCACAAAAAAAAATTCCTCTGCCATTTATTATTCACAAAAGCTTATTCAAGCTTATTCATGAAACTAAGCCATCACCACCACCACAAAAGTTACACAAAATGAAAGAATTTAAGGGAACAACCCAGCAACCAATAAAACTTCAGGCTCCAGAAACTCTGGTTCTAATTACCTATTCAAAAGCCTAAGCTAAGCCTTTCCTAATCTTTGGAAGTGTACCAATTGAAGGCCACTTTAAATGCTAGACATCACAAGAGTCGCCTTTTAACTAAAGTCAATTCTTCTGACAGCATACCTCCCCCTAGAGTAACTTCCAAAAATAAAAAAGGAAAAATAACAAACAAAACAATAGACACAGTGCTCCATTGGAAGGATTTAAGCAATCCAGCTGGAGACACTCTAACTTACCAGAGTTTCCAAAATCAAGCAGCTTTCTTCAAAAAGTGAAAAGCAAAAAATGCCAGAAGAATATGAATGCCAGAAAGAAAAAGAAAAAAAAATTCTCGGACGAGCTCCCAATTTTTGTTACATTCCTGTCTAGGGTCAGGAAATGTAAACAAAAAGGGGGTTGGTAGTGATGGCCTGGCGGAAAAACAAATATGGCAAAACATGATTATGATAACGTAAGTTTATTCACAAAAGATAAGAAAAATAAACTAAGAGAGAGAACTAAACCAAAGACTCGTTAACAGAAAAAAACATCCAAAAATAATGATAATAACAATGATGATGATAAATACAATCATGCCAGCATTCTCAGCATGTTCTTGGCTGCCGTAGCAGGGAAACCAAAGCATGCAGCCCAGAGTGCAGGGATCCAGAAGCACTGCCCCTGCACAATGGAGAATGGAACCCTTTTACAGGGCAAAGCATCAATTGTATTTCGTAGGAGGAGTAACCAATTACCCCAGTCATTCACCTTTGAGACGACCTAAAGGAACAATTGAGAACAAAGAGCAGTATTATTTCATAATTAAATTTTGTATTGATTATAAAATACTATTATTGACCTTTAAAGCGCTGAATGGTCTCACACCACAGTACCTGAGTGAACTTCTGGTCCTCTATGACCTGCCACGCCTACTTGGATCAAAAGGTGCAGGCTATCTGCCGGTACCTCATATAGTGAAGGCTACATCAGGGGGCAGAGCCTTTTCTTTATGAAACAGCCTTCCAAGTAATGTTCAGGAATCAGACACAGTTTCAGCATTTAAGTCTAGGCTGAAAACATATCTGTTTAGTCAAGCCTTTTGTTAATGGTGTTTTATGAGATAAAGGAATAGATCTGGAGGGTCCTCAGACATAATGTTTTGGTAAACTGTCAGTCCCCCACTTGCTTGCTCACTCGAGTTTGTTGATGGTGTAGTGGCTGGCTGCTTTATGTCCCGGGGCTCCCTCATGCCTGTGTTACCTTCTGGCTCTCCCCTTTTAGTTATGCTGTCATAGTTAGTTTTGCCGGAGTCCCTGCTTGTACTCAGTGCAATATGTATACTGTTCCTACTTATTCAGGTGACATTGGGCATACCTAACAGCCTGTGCTTTTTCTCTCCCCCCCCCAAAAAAAAAATCTGTCCCTGAATTACATGTCGGTCCTGGGATTGAGATGCTGACGACTTCTGCTCCTCGGACCTGCCTGATCCATCCTGGTGCCCTGTGTCTGGTTGGAGTCTCATCGCATCGCTCCTGTGAAGGACGGCCCCATGTGGACAGTTGAAAGTCACACTTTAGGACTGCAGTTTTCATGAACAGTTTTGCACTCAAGTTTCCATCAATGAAGAGTTTATAACATCAATGAAACTGACTTCATGTTAAAACTGTTATAGTCATGTTGTCTGCTGTTGCCCAGATGAGGACAGGTTTGCTTTAGAGTCTGGTTCCTCTCAAGGTTTTTTCCTCATGTCATCTGAGGGAGATTTTCCTTGCCACTGTCGCCACAGGCTTGCTCATTGGGGAAAGATTAGGCATAAAATTAGCTCATGTTTTAAGTTGTTCAAATTCTGTAAAGCTGCTTTGTGGTGATGTTTATTGTTAAAAGCACTATACAAATAAACTTGACTTGACAAGCCACGAGCAAGCACACACATACTGGGACAAAACACAATGGCTTAAAGTGGTTCTACAGACAGATACTCCAATCTCTGCTGTGGATCTTTGCAGGTCCTTCAGTGTTGCCTTTGGTGTCTTTGTTGCATCTCTGATTAATGCCTTCCTTGTCTGGTCTATGAGTTTTGGTGGGCAGTCTTCTCTTGTCAAATGCATTCCGCACTACCTCATCTTAACAGCTGCTAGTTGGTTTATACTGTTTATTTCATGTTTCTTGTTTACCTGCTATACCTCAAGTGCCCTTGACTGTTTGGTTATTTGAACCAATTTGTGTGTGTGTGTATATATATATATATGTGTATGTGTGTGTGTGTATATATATATATATATATATATATATATATATATATATATATATATATATATATATATATATATATATATATATAAAAATGAGTGTTTAGTCTACGTCTAGTTCATATCTAGACTGTTTATATTGTCTGAGTGTTTAGTCTGTCTTGTTCTTATCTAGTGTTTACACTGTTTATATTGTCTGAGTGTTTAGTCTGTCTTGTTCTTATCTAGTGTTTATACTGTTTATTTATACTGTTTATATTGTTTGTTTTTTTCAATTATTCTATTTTTATTTATTGCATTGCCTGTTTGCACCGTGGGTCAGAGAGGACTGATATTTCATCTGTGCTGTATGTCGAGCATGTATAGCATATTTGACAATAAAGTTGACTTGACTTGTCAGGTTTGTAGTAGTCCCATGTTCTTTCCATTTTGGTAATATGGATTTAATGGTGCTCTGTGGGATATTCAATTTTTTTTTTTTTTTTTTTAATGACCCAACCCTGATCTATGCTTCTCCACAACTTTGTCTCTGACCTGTTTGGAGTGCTCCTTGGCTTTCATGTTACTTGCTTAGTGTCAGTAATGTGATAGAAAGCGCCATTTCCAATCAGACTACAAGTCAAGTGAAGTTATTTTTGATAGCACTTTTAACAATAGACATTGTCGCAAAGCAGCTTTACAGAATTTTAATGACTTTAACATGAGCTAATTTTATCCCTAATCCATCCCTATAGATTAGTAGACTAGTCTATCTAGACTTCAAACATGGCTGATCTGAACTACGACACCCTCAGAATCACAGCACCCTCTATTGCCTGTCTATTAATTACACCTGTCACTCATTTCCTGGTTAATCAGCCCACGCTATATACAGTTAGGTCCACATATATTTGGACACTGACACAAATTTTGTTTTTTACCTGTTTACTGAAACATATTCAGGTTATAGTTATATAATGGACATGGAGATAAAGTCCAGACTTTCAGCTTTCATTTGAGGGTATCCACATTAAAATTCGATGAAGGGTTTAGGAGTTTCAGCTGCTTAACATGTGCCACCCTGTTTTTAAAGGGACCAAAAGTATTTGGACAATTGACTCAAAGGCTATTTCATGGACAAGTGTGGGCAATTCCTTCGTTATGTCATTCTCAATTAAGCAGATAAAAGGCCTGTAGTTGATTTCAGGTGTGGTGCTTGCATTTGGAAGATTTTGCTGTGAAGAAAACATGCGTTCAAAGGAGCTCTCCATGCAGGTGAAACAAGCTATCCTTAAGCTGCGAAAACAGAAAGAAACCCATCTGAGAAATTGCTACAATATTAGGAGTGGCAAAATCTACAGTTTGGTACATCCTGAGAAAGAAAGAAAGCACTGGTGAACTCATCAATGCAAAAAGACCTGGACGCCCACAGAAGACAACAGTGGTGGATGATTGCAGAATAATTTCCATGGTGAAGAGAAACCCCTTCACAACAGCCAACCAAGTGAACAACACTCTCCAGGAGGTACGGTAGGCATATCAATATCCAAATCTACCATAAAGAGAAGACTGTATGAAAGTAAATACAGAGGGTTCACTGCACGGTGCAAGCCACTCATAAGCCTCAAGAATAAAAAGGCTAGATTGGACTTTGCTAAAAAACATCTAAAAAAGCCAGCACAGTTCTGGAAGAACATTCTTTGGACAGATGAAACCAAGATCAACCTCTACCAGAATGATGGAAAGAAAAAAGTATAGCAAAGGCATGGTACAGCTCATGATCCAAAGCATACCACATCATCTGTAAAACACTGCAGAGGCAGTGTGATGGCTTAGGCATGCATGGCTGCCAGTGGCACTGGGTCACTAGTGTTTACTGATGATGTGACACAGGACAGAAGCAGCCAGATGAATTCTGAGGTATTCAGACATACTGTGTGCTCAAATTCAGCCAAACTGATTGGTCAGCGTTTCATAATACAGATGGACAATGACCCAAAACATAAAGCCAAAGCAACCCAGGAGTTTATTAAAGCAAAGAAGTGGAATATTCTTGAATGGCCAAGTCAGTCACCTGATCTCAACCCAATTGAGCATGCATTTGACTTGTTAAAGACTAAACTTCAGACAGAAAGGCCCACAAACAAACAGCAACTGAAAACTGCTGCAGTAAAGGCCTGGCAGAGCATTAAAAAGGAAGAGAAACAGCGTCTGGTGATGTCCATGAGTTCAAGACTTCAGGCAGTCATTGCCAGCAAAGGGTTTTCAACCAAGTATTAGAAATGAACATTTTATTTACAATTATTTAATTTGTCCAATTACTTTTGAGCCCCTGAAATGAAGGGATTGTGCTTAAAAAATGCTTTAGTTCCTCACATTTTTATGCAATCATTTTGTTCAACCCACTGAATTAAAGCTGAAAGTCTGAACTTCAACTGCATCTGAATTGTTTTGTTCAAAATTAATTGTGGTAATGTACAGAACCAAAACTAGAAAAATGCTGTCTCTGTCCAAATATTTATGGACCTAACTGTAAACACCTCTCCCACACTCACTCAATGTGAAGTATCGTTCAGTGTCTTACCTGTCATACTGAGCCTTTTTATTCTGCCTACCTTATCGTGTTCTCAACCCCCGTTATTGTCTTGTTCTCGTTTCTCTTTAGTCTAGCCCTTATTACTCTGTCTGCTGATCAATCAACTGCTGCCTGTCCCTCGACTTCGATTTCATCTAGTGTTTTGGATTTGTTTGCCAGTCTGAGTTCCCCGCTCTCCCCTGCACATACATCTGTAAGTGCCTGCATCCTGACAGGATACTTCGCCACATATGTATGCAGCAGAGGAGGTGCAGCACACTGCTTTTATCATTCAAGGGAGCCTCTCAAGAGAACATCAGCAGATGCTCGCCGATCTCAACACTAAGATTGCTATTCACATATCAATGAAATACCCCTATCCACTTCCACCTGTGCCCTCTGCATTGGAACAACTCCACAGTGCCATGATCTTCTCCAAGCTTGACCTACGCAGTGCCTACAACCTGGTCCGCATCTGCGAAGGCAACGAGTGGAAGACCGCCTTCAGTACCAGCGCCGGCCATTTTGAGTACCAGATCATGCCTTATGGCAGACCTGGGCATTTTACGGCCAGCGGGCCACATCCGGCCCTTTGGTTCATTCTGACCGGCCCGCGTAAGGTTAATTAGAAATTACAAAATAAACGTATTTTCTAATCCTCATGCATGGACTGAATGTGCATTGCTTTTACTTTGAAGTTGTGTTCAACAAAAACACAATGCGCACAACATGAACATGACATGAAACCCCACGAAACCTAATCCCACGATAACTACTTCCGTAATTTGTCCAGACCAACCACAAACTTGAATGTCATCCTTCAAACGGTCCAGCCAATCACACAGTGTGACGTCACCAGCAGGCGCCGGAGCCCGAGCCAATCTGTAGATCTGATACCTACACCGAATCGACTGATGATCATCTGTCAGCTGTGCTTCGCATCTCCACCTCAGACATTCAACCTGACTTTGATGCACTCGTTAAAGACCAACAGAGACTAGATTTCTCTCACTGAACAAATAAAAAACTGAAAAACACCAAATGAGGTGATTAGATTACAAATGTGGGCATCATTATTATAATATGATGTATCTTGCTTGATATTTGGAGTAGAAAGACAATATTGTGATGTCTTTATTGTGTTTTGGGGTGAATGTGACTGAAAAAAAATGGTACAAACGTTCACATTTTGTTAACCATTGTTTTGGGAAATTTGACTGAATAAACGACATTTTTTGTAAGGCAACCTCGTTTTTTCCATACTCTTACCAGTCTTAGCAGCTTGTAAAAACAATGTTATTTATTGCTTTATATAAAGAAATACAATTAATATTATGCAGAATTTAGTTCAGCCTTTTGGTCCGGCCCGCCACAAAATTTTCTGTTTCTCATGTGGCCCCATGGAAAAAATAATTGCCCACCCCTGCCTTAGAGGAATGGAGGCACTGGTTGGAGGGGGCCATACACCCCTTTGTCATTTTCACTGATCATAAAAACCTCAAGTATCTCAAGAAGGCAAAGAGACTGAACCCACACCAAGCCCAATGGGTACTGTTCTTCACCTGTTTCAACTTCATGATATCCTATCGTCCTGGCACCAAGAACACCAAAGCTGATCCCCCATCATGCATCTTCTGCCTGTCTTTTCATGACCAGGAACCTCATCCCATCCTGACACCTGAATGCTTCATCTAGGCAATCACTTGGGACTTCAACAAGGAGATAAGGGACTCACAACCACAGAATCCTCCAGTCAACTGCCCACTGGGCTGCCTGTATGTCCCTAATCATCTCAGGAGCAGACTCATCACATGGACACATACTTCTCCTGCCACTGGTCATCCCAGCAGCCATCGTACCCACCAACTGCTGCAAAACAAGTACTAGTGGGAGAACATGCTGATTGAGATCATTCATTTCATCTCTTCATGCACCGAGTGTGCTCAAGCCAAGGTCCCTCGAACTCCTCCAGCTGGCAAACTATGCCCTCTTCCTGTGCCTCAGGGACCATGGTCCCACCTGGCAATTGACTTCATCACTGACCTGCTGCCATCCCAAGGCAACTCCACAGTTTTGGTCATCATTGACCATTTCTCCAAGGTGCTGAGACTCATCCCGTTATCCAGCCTACCCACAGCATTTCAGACCGCTGAATTATTGTTCCAGCATGTGTTCCGATAGTTCAGCATCCCAGAAGACAGTCAGTGACCATGGCCCTCAGTTCATCTCTCGTCTGTGGGCCAGCTTCATGGAGCGGCTAGGGGTCTCGGTGAGCCTCACTTTGGGATAGCATCCCCAGTCAAATGGCCAGGTAAAGAGAGCCAAACAAGAAATAGGATGTTTCCTCAGAATCTTCTGCCCGATTCATCCCATGGGCCAAATACGCGCAAAACTCTCTCAAGCACTCAGCCACACAACTTACACCCTTCCAGTGTATGCTTGGCTACTAACCTCCCCTGTTTCCTTGGGATGACTCTCCAGCATGGGTACAGGCCGTGGAAGAGTGGTTCACCCATAGCCAGTCGATTTGGGAGGAAGTTCACCAACGCATCACGTTAGTTAATGCCAAGTACAAGGAATACACCGATAAGCACTGGAGCAACAACCCCAAGTACTCTCCTGGCAATCAGGTATGGGTGTCTACCAGGGACCTTACAGAACTCAACACATGCTGAAAATTACAGGCATGCTACATCAGACCATACAAGGTGCTCCGACGCATCAACAAAGCTTCCTATAGACTTGAGCTCCAACTTCACAGTCATCTGTCACCCACCTTCCATGTCTCCTGCCTCAAACTCTCCATCCAGGGTCCCCTGTCTGAGAACAGGCCCACCCCCGACCACCTGTCTCCTGGCCCAGAAGGAGAACCCATCTACCAGGTAAATCGGATCCTAGACTCTAGACGTAGAAGTGGTCAGCAAGAGTACCTGGTAGATTGGGAGGGCTATGGACCAGAGGAACAAAGCTGGGTGGGAGCTAAGGACATCCTAGACCAGGGGTGGGCAAACTTTTTGGCTCAGGGGCCACATTGACTTTTGAAATTTGCCAGGCGGGCCGGGCCAACACCAAATTCATACATATCGAACATAAACCGGAAAAGCTTTAGTGTTATTGTAAGGCCTTCACTGACAGAGACCCAAATGCAGATCAGATTGACATTTATTTTAGTTCTCAGTCAACAAAAGCAGAGCAGAAAAATGCTTGCAGTTCAATAGATTGGCACTGGATCCATCCAGAAAAGTAACACACACACACACACACACACACACACACACACACACACACACACACACGTGACAGTAAGAAAAGTAGCACACTTAATTCTTAAATTACATCTTTGAGCTGCCAGGATGAGTAGGATGCCAGTGTATTTGTATATTTGTATCATTTTATACATACAACTAAATTGCATATCATTAAATTGAACTAAATTACATATCAGTACATATCATTTTTGTACATTTCACTGAACTCGTAGATTTACACCTGAGTGGTTTTTTTTAACCATCCACTTCCAGCCTGCCAGTACAACCAACCACCATTAGTAGGAGAGGCACCACACCATTCCAAAATGTTTGCAGTTCAACAGTTTGGGTACCACACCATGCCAACATGTTTGCAGTTCAACAGTTTGGGTACCACACCATGCCAACATGTTTGCAGTTCAGTGGTTTGGCACTGGATCCATCCAGCCCACAAAATCAAACAAAACAGCTCAAGAAAGCAAAAAAACTCCAAACTGGTTTTCAGGTTCAAAGTCACTCACTGAAATATTTCCAGTCCTCAAAAAATCAAAACACAGGTTCCAAACAGGTTTTCATTTTCCAAAAGGCCACTCATAGATCAGAATAACCTCCACAGGCAAAAGTCCAGGAACAGATATAAGCAGAAGCAAGGTCAGCTGCTCATAATACACCTATAATAGCAGACAGGGACATAAATGAGGGGCGGAGCAGACACCCAAAAGCACATGGTACTTAAAAACAAACACCAGCACTACAGCAGCCACCCACGACAACCAAAATTACTAAGAGTTATACTTTTTACGTCTGTAAACATGTGACTACCATCTTATTACAGCTCCAACATAGTTTTAAAAAGAGAAAGTGTTAATACTCACATTCACTCAGCAACCGCTGAGCTGTATTCGTCCGTGCTTGCGCTGACTGGTTGTTAGCATAATTAGCATGCTTGGAGGAAAAGTGCCGTTTGATGTTATATTCCTTTAAAACTGCAACGGTTTCTTTGCAAATAAGGCATACAGCCTTTGATCGGACTTCAGCAAAAAATATTTAGTTGTCCATTCTTTATTGAACACCCTGCACTCACTGTCCACTTTTCTTTTTTTAGGACCACTCATTGTAAAGTTTTATCCTGTGTTCTCGAGATCATCAGTGGCACGGGCGCCAGAATGACTTCCATGGCACGCGCTGCACCACTCTGCAAATGTAATCTCGCGTGAATACGACTGACTGGAAAGACGGATCTCTAGAACACCTGTCTATGTGATAACACTGACGCTTATAGTTTATAGATCTGCTCAATCGTGTTTATATGATTGTCTTCCGCAGGCCGGATTAAAAACGCCAACGGGCCGGATGTGGCCCGCGGGCCGTAGTTTGCCCACGTCTGTCCTAGACCCTCTCCTTATTCAAGAATTTCACAACCAACCCCCCAACAAGCTCGCATCCAGAAGGAGGGGGCATCCTAGGAAGAAGGTAGCTCCTGGAGGGAGTTCCTCGGGGGGGAACATGACAGAGCATGCCACTTCCAGTCAGACTACAAACATGGCCGATCTGAACTACAACACCCAAGAACAGCAGCACCCTCTATTGCTTGTCTATTAATTACACCGGTCACTCATTTCCTGGTTAATCAGCCCACGCGATATAAACACCTTTCCCACACTCACTCAATGCAAAGTATCATTCAGTGTCTTATCGTGTTATCAACCCTTGTTATTGTCTCATTCCTCTTTAATCTAGCCCTTATGACTCTGTCTGCCAACTGATCGACCCCTGCCTGTCCCTCAACTTCAATTTCGTCTAGCATTTTGGATTTGTTTGCCAGTCTGCGTTCCCCACTCTCCCTTGTACATACATCCGTAAGTGCCTGCATCTTGACACTTAGAAGTGTTGCAGAATCAAGATCCTTCCAGAACAGGTTGATTTACACAGACATCATGTGACAAATCATGTGACACTTTGATTGCACACAGGTGGATCACAATCAGCTAATTATGTGACTTATGAAGTTAATTGGTTGGACCAGGTCTTATTTAGGGGTTTCATACAAAAGTGGGTGAATACCTATGCAGACTCCAGATTTCTGTTTTTCATCTTAATTACTGTTTGGGTCACAATAAAAAAAAAAATTCACACCTTTAAAGTGGTAGGCATGTTGTGTAAATCAAATGGTGCTACTACCCCCCCCCCCCCCCCCCCAAAAAAAAATCCATTTTAATTCCAGTTTGTAATGCGACAAAACAGGACAAACACCAAGGAGGGTGAATACTTTTGCAAGACATTGTATCTGGGATGGAGTGATTGCATATAGTTTTTTAGTTACCCAGATTGTCGACTAAATTTCTATCGCCGTTGCTTGCCTTTCACCATAAAATGGAACCTTATACTTACATGTTGTGGTGGCATTCACACTCCTTTGGTCGAACTTTTTTCAGATGGCTTTTGACCTCTCTAAGGTTCTTTATTTTGGAGTGTAGTGTCTCAATCTGTTGATAAAGAAAGAAAGATGGAATGTGCACATGACCATATTCTCTTTGTGAAAGTATTAAAAAATTACTTCAGTAATGATGTACAATCCAACCTCATGTTCAATGTGTAGTTTATGGTCTTTCCATGCCTGGAGTGATTTGTACATTCCACCATCACATAACACTGTGTCATTTATCAATATTGAACACCTAAAACAAGCACTATACTGAAATTTTGAACATACTCAAAAACTACAAGGCTAAGCTATATAAACCTTTACAAATGAACAATGAGTATATTTATTCACATATCCTATTCAAAACCCTGTCTGAGTCTAACCTGTAGGTGACTTTTAGGGCTGTGTGTGGTTTGAGGTTATTGGTTATAGGTTCCATTCCACTAAATTCTTCATAACCTCCATAAACTGTCTTTTTCCTGCCCAGTCTGGGGATGATGGTATTTGTTACAATGGGTTGGTAACCCTTTTCCAGATCCAGAGTGTACATAGTACTGTCCAAGTGAGGTGGGAGCGAACGGGCCCGACGATTCTGAGACAAAGTCTTCTTTGACTTCATTTCTGGAACAAAGGAATAAAATGTTATATGATTATTTCTTATGTAAAATGTCTCATATTATGTGATATTCAGCCCTGATTCAAAAAAAGTTTTGTGTAATATGTAAATAAAAACAGCATGTAATGATTTGCAAATTCTTTTCAACCTATATTCAATTGAATACAATACTGTATTGAATACAATACAATACAAACTGACAAACTTTTTTTTTTTTGGTAAATATATATTCATTCTGAATTTGATGTCTGTAATATGTTCCAAAAAGTTGAGACGGGACATGTTTACCACAATATCACCTTTTCTTTTAACAAAGCTCAGTAAGCATTTGGGAACTGAGGACACTAACTGCTGAAGTTTTGAACATGAAATTCTTTTCCATTCTTGCTTGATATACAACTTCAATTGCTCAACAGTCAGTGTCTCTGTCATATTTTGTGCTTCATAATGTGCCAAACATTTTCAATGGGAGGCAGGCAGGCCAGTTTAACACCCACGCTCTTATTATGAAGCCACACTGTCGTAACGTGCAGAATGTGGTTTGGCATTGTCTTCTGAGAATAAGCAGGGACATCCCTGAAAAAGACATTGTCTGGATGACAGCATATGTTGCTCCAAAACTTTATGTACCTTTCAGCAATAAAGCTGCTTTCACAGATGTGGAAGGTACTTCTGCCATGGGCCTTAACACAGTCCCAGACCACCACAGATATTGACAACAATATTGATGGTCCTCTTCTTTTTAAGACTGGAGGACACAGCATCCATGATTTCCAAAAACAATTAGAAATGTGGACTCGTCAGACCACAGCACACTTTTCCACTTTGCATCAGTTCATCTCAGATGAGCTTGGGCCCAGAGAATTCAGTGGCATTTCTGGATGGTCTGGATATATGACTCTCTCTTTGCATGGTAGATGCAGCAATGAATTGTGTTTCTCAACAACAGTTTTCCAAAGTGTTCCAGAGCCTATATTGTGATATCCTTTATACAATCATGCCAGTTTTTAATGCAGTGCCACCTGAGATCTCAAAGGTAACAGGCATTCAGTGTTGGTTTTTGGCTTTGGCCCTTACATGCAGAGATTTCTCTGGATTCTCTGAATCTTTTGATATTATGGATCATCACTGGTGAAATCCCTAAATTCTTTGCAAGTGTACATTGAGAAACGTTATTCTTAAACTGTGTGATTATTTGTTTTTCAGAAAGAAGTTAACCTTGCCCCATCCTTGCTTCTTAATGACTGAGCCTTTCCAATTACCAATTAACCTGCTTACCTGTACTGTAGAATGTTCCAAATAGGTGTTTTTTGACCATTCCACAACTTTCCCAGTCTTTTGTTGCTCCTGTCCTAACTTTTTTTGGAATGTGTTGCAGGCATCAAATTCAAAATGAGTGTACAGTGCTCAGCGTAAATGAGTACACCCCCTTTGAAAAGTAACATTTTAAACAATCTCTCATTGAACACAATTTCCAAAATATTGACAAGACAAAGTTTAATATAACACATGTTTAACTTATAACATGAAAGTAAGCTTAATCATATAACTTAGATTACACATTTTTCCAGTTTTACTCAAATTAGGGTGGTGCAAAAATGAGTACGCCCCACAACAAAAACTACTACATCTAGTACTTTGTATGGCCTCCATGATTTTTAATGACTGCACCAAGTCTTCTAGGCATGGAATGAACAAGTTGGCGACATTTTGCAACATCAATCTTTTTCCATTCTTCAACAATGACCTCTTTTAGTGACTGGATGCTGGATGGAGAGTGATGCTCAACTTGTCTCTTCAGAATTCCCCATAGGTGTTCGATTGGGTTCAGATCAGGAGACATACTTGGCCACTGAATCACTTTCAACCTATTCTTCTTCAGAAATCCAACAGTGGCCTTAGATGTGTGTTTAGGATCATTGTCATGTTGGAAAAGTGCACGACGACCAAGGGCACGGAGTGATGGTAGCATCTTCTCTTTCAGTATGGAGCAATACGTCTGTGAATTCATGATACCATCAATGAAATGCAGCTCCCCGACACTAGCAGCACTCATGCAGCCCCACATAAGGACACTGCCACCACCATGGTTCACTGTAGGCACCATGCATTTTTCTTTGCATTCCTCACCTTTGCGACACCATAGTTTCGAAGCCATCAGTTCCAAAAACATTTATCTTGGTCTCATCACTCCAGAGTATAGAGTCCCAGTAGTCTTCATCTTTGTCAGCATGGGCCCTGGCAAACTCTAGGCGGGCTTTTTTGTGCCTGGGCTTTAGGAGAGGCTTCTTTCATTGACGGCATCCATGCATGCCATTCCTCTGCAGTGTATGCCGTATCGTGTCACAGGAAATAGTCACCCCAGTTTGGCTTTCTACTTCTTTAGATAACTGCAGTGAACTTGCATGCCGATTTTCTTCAACCCTTCTCATCAGAAGATGCTCCTGTCGAGGTGTTAACTTCTGTGGACGACCTGGATGTCTCTGTGAGATGATTGCAGTTCCACCTTTCTTAAATTTTTGTACCACTTTTGCTACAATATTCTGACTGATAAGTAAAGCTTTGCTGATCTTCTTGTAGCCTTCACCTTTGTGGTGTAAAGAAATTATTTTCTTTGGGGAATTCTGAAGAGACAAGTTGAGCATCACTCTCCATCCAGCATCCAGTCACTAAAAGAGGTCATTGTTGAAGAATGGAAAAAGATTGATGTTGCAAAATGTCGCCAACTTCTTCATTCCATGCCTAGAAGACTTGGTGCTGTCATTAAAAATCATGGAGGCCATACAAAGTACTAGATGTAGTAGTTTTTGTTGTGGGGCGTACTCATTTTTGCACCACCCTAATTTGAGTAAAACTGAAAAAATGTGTAATCTAAGTTATATAACTTAGATTACACATTTTTTCAGTTTTACTCAAATTAGGGTGGTGCAAAAATGAGTACGCCCCACAACAAAAACTACTACATCTAGTACTTTGTATGGCCTCCATGATTTTTATCATATGATTTTATCATATGATTTTAATCATATGATTAACCTTACTTTCACGTTATAAGTTAAACATATGTTATATTAAACTTTGTCTTGTCAATATTCTGGAAATTGTGTTCAATGAGATATTGTTTAAAATGTTACTTTTCAAAGGGGGTGTACTCATTTACGCTGAGCACTGTATATTTACAAAAACAATTAATTTTATCTATTTGTACATTAAGCATATTGTCTTTGTATTGTATTCAACTGAATATAGGTTGAAAAGGATTTACAAATCATTGCATTATGTTTTTATTCATGTTTTACACAGTGTCCCAACTTTTTTGGAATTGGGGTTGTATATAGTCAAGTCAAGTCAACTTTATTGTCAAATATGCTATACATGCTCGACATACAGCACAGATGAAATATCAGTCCTCTCTGACCCACGGTGCAAACAGGCAATGCAATAAATAAGAATATATATATATATATATATATATATATATATATATATATATATATATATATATATATAAACAGTATAAACACTCTAGATAGGAACTAGATAACACTCAGACAATATAAACAGTATAAAAAAGTATAAACACTAGATAAGAACAAGACAGACTAAACACTCAGACAATATAAACAGTGTAAACACTAGATAAGAACTACACACAGACTAAACATTCAGACAATACAAACAGTATAAACACTCTAGATATGAACTAGACGTAGACTAAACACTCATATATATATATATATATATATATATATATATATACACACACACACATACATATACATACATACACACACACACACAAATTGGTTCAAATAACCAAACAGTCAAGGGCACTTGAGGTATAGCAGGTAAACATGAAACATGAACATAAACAGTATAAACAAACTAGCAGCTGTTAAGATGAGGTAGTGCGGAATAGTATGAGCGAGGTAAAGTGAGATGTGCGGTAAAGTGAGATGTGCAGTCCCTGAGTTCAGTGTGTTAATGAACGATGAGATGTGTGTGTGTGTGTGTGTGTGTGTGTGTGTGTTGGGGGGGGGACATTCAACTGTAGTAGTGTTTATCACAACAACTGAAGCCAAATACTTTTTCTGTACAAATACTTAGATTTGCCAATGGCTCTGAGACAAACATTTATTTAAATGAATATTCACATAGGATGTTTCAGACATACTTTTATAACTGAGCATCTTCCTAATCTTGAAAGGCACATTAGGCTCACAGTTACAGTACTGTGGAGGGGACTCAGGCCTGTACAGATGAGCATTACTAGCCATAATGCCCTTAACATGTGGAACATAGCGATATGCTGTTCTCTTACACTTATGAAGTCTTAGCATACCCGAGGAGTCCAAAACACACTGCCATTTCTGCAGATAGAAGGAAACAGAAAGTGTGAGTGTGTGGTCACTCAAATGTGTGTGTGTATGTGCATGCATTTTACTTTACACACCTGCCCAGGCTGCTCACAAGGGGTCTGATGATCTGTTTTCTGGCAGAGCTCTAAAACACGCTGGTATTTAGGCAGTGAATTCTCCCAGGCCCCCTCTTTTCCACTGGCCAACTTATGCAAAGGCTTACTGTGCAGTTAAAGGGATAGTACACTAACTAAAACCTACAGTTATTTTAGAAGTTGATTGTAATACATCAATATTTTATTTTGTGTCTTTGTAAGTGGAATTTATCATGCATGTTTATGGATTAAGTTGGATTCTTTTTGTCTGGGATACATTTTAAGTTCTTTAATAAGCAGATATGTCCCCTATCCCCAGTCAATACTTACCCTCTTTCTACCAGGAAAGAGTCTCTCCACACTTTACCCTTTTTGTTAAACTGAAACCTGAAAAGAGACAGATATTAGGTAAACTGCAATATAAGCAAATTACAGATATTTTTACATTCAATGTTTGAACCTAAGTTTAATTAATGATCGCACAAATGCATTGCTGATAGCTGAAGTAAAACCGTAATAGTATGCCTTTGGAAGTTGTACCTGTTGATTGGTTTGTCAATCTCCAGCAGCTTGAGAATTGATTTTCCATCTATGTCCACAGGAATGTCAACTCCAGCCATATCAAGAAGAGTGGGTGCTAAGTCAATATTGAGAACTATATGGGAGTTACTGAAAAAAGATAAGAAAACTTAACATTTGCCAAGTTTCTAAAAGACTGAAATCTTTATTACATTTTACTGTTTTCAAACATATTCACTGAATCAACTTCTGATGGCATCATATGAACACAAATGGAGGTTTTATTTCACCACTCCTAACCACCAGAAATAGTGTATAACTCCTGAATACCAGATTGGTCATGTGTGCATATATGATGTGATTCTCCAACAAAGAAATGTTGTGATATATGACTCCGTATTTGTCACAAACACTACAATCATATTCCCTGTCACCTTCTCATCTGTAAATAGGTGAGACTACATGAATAGTGTATGCATCTATAATAAGCTTGTGGCAGTTGGAGATATAGTACATACATAGGATTTCCTGTCCTATGAAGCTGGGGAAAGCCTGTTCTTATTCATGTCTACTTTAGTGAGTGCACTTTTCTATGATATTTCAAGCATTACTTGTAGAATTCTACTTGGGTCCATAGGACCCACTAGTACTGAGTTGATAGTAACAGAGTGGATATTCCCACTCTGTTACTATCACACTAGAATTTGCTAAGCTTGCGTTTTTTAACTGGATTGGCAATAAATTACATCCCTTTTGTTAAGTTAGTATTTCCTCAAAAGATATGCCTGCTTTTCTGCACTCAGGTATAATTTCCCCCATAGTCATTATCAAGTTGTCTGTGTGGTTGTGCAGATTCTCCAACTTGAAAAGAGATTTGAAACATCTACTTGGAAATTAAAACTGAATTTCACTCAATGACCAGAAGAGTCATTTCCTTTTTCCTCTTTTTTCCCTTTTTTATTTTGATTTCAGCAGATCAGCTCCTTTGCATCCATTGCATTGATTGCAGAACAGTTAGCTTCAATTAGCAGGTTGCAATAGCTAGTGGTCATTAGCTGATAGCAGTTGGTCAGTTAGGTAACTAATAGGTCAAATAGGTAAAAAATCTTTAGATAAAACAGAAAGAAAAGACAATGTATACATGAGCTATTACACACAATATACACCAGTAAACAGACATTAATATGAACAAACATGCAATAGTATTAAGCTTAAATATTACATTGCAGTAGAAATTTATCATTTAACACTCATAATATTAAGCATTAAAAATACACATGCAATTTACTTCTGCACAACAATAGACATTGCACCTTTAAATTGCACAAGCCCATTAGCTAGCAAGCCAATTTCTCCTTTAAACTATTAGCATTACAGTTAAAACACAATGCATCAAACTGCAACAGTTAACCAAACATTCTCTCACAATGCTTATTACAAACAGAATGCAGTTTGCCCTCATTTACAAATAACATTATACCGACACCATAGTGCTTTCACTTGGCAAACACATTAGCAAACAGAGCTACAACCACTGACACCAAATGCTACTCTCATTCAATTATCAGATGCCATGACAAATTGGTTCGGTAACAACAGCAAACTTCGTAAAACCCAGGATTTCAAGTTCAGCTTCTTACCGGCTGTCTCTCCAGTCTTTGTAGATGTTCAAATTCTGCACGATCAGCATTGTTGTTAAGAAGCTGCTAAAAATGTTATCAGTGCAGTGATCAGTCTACGGATCACTGCACTGATAACATTTTTAGCAGCTTCTTAACAACAATGCTGTCCGAACAGCATCTATTCTAGCATGGTTCTTGATTGCACACCTGTAACTTCCAGGTATATGTATATGACATCATGTGCCGGTTTGAGTACACTGGACAGTAATTAAGCTGGTTGCTTCTTCTGTTTTGTTCTCAGTATGCTGACGTTTGACTAGTGAATCATCATCATCACCTCTTTATTGTTTTTTTTCCCTGTGCATTCTATATATCCTAAAATCCCCACATTTTCTTAAAACTGTACACCTTAACACCTCCCACTCGATCTTTCCTGTGGACACACTGGGGAGATTTCCACTTCAAAGTTAAACTCAATCATCATCATCTTTGCCAAATGTACCTCTAACTTGATTGGACCATTTGTCCTTCAACAGGCAGCAGGACAACCAACTGCCGGACATCCCTATGAAGGATGGTGGCTTGGGCCTTCTTCTTTTGTACATCCTGGCTTGAAGATCTTGTTTTCACCTTCTACACTTTGGTACCAGAGACACAATATCTTGGGAAGATTCTGACATCCACATATCTCACAATGCCCTTGCTGTCTGGATTGATGCTGATGACAATGCCAAGCTTAAACTGTCCCCTCAGTGCATTTTGGTCGCATAACCACACAATGTCCCCAATAGCAATGTTTCTCTTTACAATATGCCACTTACTTCTTAGAACCAGTTTGGTACCAGCAAGTTGACTCCAGCACCTCCAAAAGTTGGTCACCTCTGACTGCACTGCTCGGAGTCTTTTATAAGGGTAGCTAGTAAAGTCAAAGGTCTTCACATCTCCATGCTGGGATGCTCGTCCAGGCAGGAGAGAATTGGGTGTGACATATTGAATGCAGTCTTTCTGATTCTGTATTCTAGCATCAACTGGATGCTCATTTGCAAGGTTAGCCGCTATGCAAAGAGTCATCTGTAGCTCAATGGAGACTCCTTCCCTAGACTCTGGAGCGCCCTCTTTACAATTCATACAGCAGCTTCTGTGGCACCGTTTCTATGTGGAGAATCAGCTGGGTGGACCTTCCACATCAATTTAGTCCCATTTTTCGCTGCAGTCTCCTCCAGGGCTGCTTTGTTCTGGCCATCCAAGAATCTGTAGAGCTCCTCCAAGACTGGCTTTGCCCTCACGAAATTAGTACCTGGATCTGGCCAGATCTTTCTTGGATACCCTTGGATTGCTGTAAACCTTTGATAGGCCATCAAAAAGCCTTCAGTTGACAGAATTTGCTAGCATCACATGTATGGGTCTGCTGGCCATACAGCAAAAGATGACACCCCAGACCTTTAACGTCACACTTTTCTCGACATCATCTCTCACTTGGTAAGGTCTGAAGAGGTCTACTGCAGTGAACTCAAATCAAGGGTGTAGGTTTGGTCTCAGCTTTGGTAGGGACAATACCAATCCCCCCTCCCCAACACCAATCCTCTGCTGAACTACTTACTTAACCACCCATACTATTACATGCACAAGTAGAGCATAATACATATGATATGATGACATAATGCTGAACAATTTAAAGCTTTATTTACTATTTCTAATGACAAACACTGCAAATGGTATGTAAAGTTCGAGTACAGTTGAACAAACAAATAGTGACATATTGAGCTGATAAAACAAAATTGTACCCGGAATGAATAATCTATTCTATACATAATATTCAAACATTCCAAATAGATGCCTCCATCTGTCATTCACAGACACAAACTGTTGGCCTAGATCTTCAAGATCTATTAGGTCAAGTTCCATTTGATGCACATGGCATACACTTACATTGTTAAGGCGCTGCTGTGTCATGGTAGATCTTAACCAGTTTTTTAGCCTTTTCAGTGCACTAAAACTTCGTTCAGCTTCAGCTGAGGCCACAGGGACAACCAACAAAAGCTTAACAAGCTTCTCAACCTCATCAAACAAGCCTCTTACTTCACTATGCATCCCTCTCAGGATATCTGCAGCTTCTCCAATGCTTTGAGTGAAACATTGAAAGCTGAACCCTCAAATTCTCCCTATCCATCTCTGGATACTCTCCAATCACATCACTCATTTTCCCTGTGAGGAGCACATTCTCCCCCTCCTAGAACTACCACCTTATTGTGGTGGAGGGGTTTGTGTGCTTGAATAATCCTAGGAGCTATGTTGTCGGGGGCATTATGCCCCTGTCAGGGTTTCCCAAGGCAGACAGGTCCTAGGTGACAGGCCAGACCAAGAGCAGTTCACCAAAACCCCTATGGAGAAAAAACCAAAGACCGTGACGTCGCCCGGGATGACGCAGCCGGGGCCCCACCCTGGAGCCAGGCCCGGGGGTGGGGCTCGTATGCAAGCGCTTGGTGGCCGGGCCTTTGCCCATGGGGCCCGGCCAGGCTCAGCCTGAAGAGGTGACGTGGGCCCGACCTCCTGTGGGTTCACCACCCACAGAGGTAGCAGTAGGGGACTGGTGCAGTGTGGATTGGGTGGCAGTCGAAGGCAGGGGCCTCGACAACCTGATACCCGGACACAGCGGCTGGCTGTTGGGACATGGAATGTCACTTCGCTGGGGGGGGGGGGGGGAGAGCCTGAGCTTGTGCAGGAGGTTGAGAGGTACTGGCTAGAGATAGTCGGGCTCACCTGCACGCACAGCTTGGGCTCTGGAACCCAGTTCCTCGAGAGGGGCTGGACTCTCCACTTCTCTGGAGTCACCTGTAGTGAGCAGCGGCGGGCTGGTATGGGCTTGCTTATAGCTCCCCAGCTCAGCCGCCATGTGTTGGAGTTTACCCCAGTGAACGAGAGGGTCGCCTCTCTGCGCCTTCGGATTGGGGAGAGGGCTCTTGCTGTTGTTTGTGCCTATGGGCCAAATAGCAGTATAGAGTATCTGGCCTTCTTGGAGTCCCTGGGAGAGGTACTGAGGGGTGCTCAGACTGGGGACTCCATTGTGCTACTGGGGGACTTCAATGCTCACGTGGGCGACGACAGTGACACCTGGAGGGGCGTGGTTGGGAGGAACAGCCTCCCCGGTCTGAACCCAAGTGGTGTTTTGTTATTGGACTTCTGTGCTAGTCACGGTTTGTCCATAACAAACACCATGTTCGAGCATAGGGGTGTCCATAAGTGCACGTGGCACCAGGACACCTTAGGTTGGAGGTCGATGATGGACTTTGTAGTCATTTCATCTGATCTCCGGCCCCATGTCTTGGACACTCGGGTGAAGAGAGGGGCTGAGCTGTCAACTGATCACCACCTGGTGGTGAGTTGGATCCACTGGTGGAGGAGGAAGCTGGACAGACCTGGCAGGCCCAAATGTATGGTGAGGGTCTGCTGGGAACGTCTGGCCAAGCACTCTGTTGGGGAGGTCTTTAACTCCCACCTCCGGGAGAGCTTTTCCCAGCTTCCGAGGGAGGCGGGGGACATTGAGTCTGAGTGGACCATGTTCTCTACCTCCATTGTGGATGCAGCTGTTCGGAGCTGTGGCCGCAAGGTCTCCGGTGCCTGTCGTGGCGGCAATCCCCAAACCCGGTGGTGGACACCAGAAGTAAGGGATGCTGTCAAGCTGAAGAAGGAGTCCTATCGGGCCATGTTGACCTCCAGGACTCCTGAGGCAGCTGACGGGTATCAGCAGGCCAGGCGTGCTGCAGCTCGGGCAGTTGCGGAGGCAAAAACTCGGAACTGGGAGGAGTTTGGGGAGGCCATGGAGAAGGACTATCGGTCGGCCTCGAAGAAATTCTGGCAAACTGTCCAGCGCCTCAGGAGGGGGAAGCAGTACTCTGCCAACACTGTTTACAGTGCGGGTGGGGAGCTGTTGACCTTGACTGGGGACATTGTCGGGCGGTGGAAGGAATACTTTGAGGATCTCCTCAATCCCACCGTCATGTCTTCCACTGAGGAGACTGAGGCTGATGACTCAGAGGTGGACTCGTCCATTACCCAAGCCGAAGTCACTGAGGTGGTTTGCAAGCTCCTCGGTGGCAAGGCACTGGGGGTGGATGAGATCCGTCCTGAGTATCTCAAGTCTCTGGATGTTGTGGGGCTGTCTTGGTTGACACGCCTCTGCAACATCACGTGGCGGTCAGGGACAGTGCCTCTGGAGTGGCAGACTGGGGTGGTGGTCCCTCTTTTTAAGAAAGGGGACCGGAGAGTGTGCTCCAATTATAGGGGAATCACACTTCTCAGCCTCCCAGGGAAGGTTTACTCCAGGGTACTGGAGAGGAGAATTCGACCAATAGTCGAACCTCGGATCCAGGAGGAACAATGTGGTTTTCGTCCTGGTCGCGGAACACTGGACCAGCTCTATACCCTTCATAGGGTGCTCGAGGGTTCATGGGAGTTTGCCCAACCAGTCCACATGTGCTTTGTGGATCTGGAGAAGGCATTCGACCGTGTCCCCTGTGGTATTCTGTGGGGGGTGCTTCAGGAGTATGGGGTTCGGGGCTCTTTGCTAAGGGCTGTCCGGTCCCTGTACGAATGGAGCAGGAGTCTGGTTCGCATTGCCGGCAGTAAGTCAGACCTGTTCCCAGGGCATGTTGGACTCCGGCAGGGCTGCCCTTTGTCACCGGTTCTGTTCATAATTTTTATGGACAGAATTTCTAGGCGCAGCCTGGGGCCGGAAGGAATCCTGTTTGGGAACCACAGGATTTCATCTCTGATTTTTGCAGATGATGATGTCCTGTTGGCTTCTTCAAACCAGGACCTTCAGCATGCACTGGGGCGGTTTGCAGTCAAGTGTGAAGCGGCTGGGATGAGAATCAGCACCTCCAAGTCCGAGGCCATGGTTCTCGACCGGAAAAGGGTGGCTTGCCCTCTCCAGGTTGGTGGAGAAGTCCTGCCTCAAGTGGAGGAGTTTAAGTATCTCAGGATCTTGTTCACGAGTGAGGGAAGGATGGAGCGTGAGATCGACAGGCGGATCGGTGCAGCCTCCGCAGTGATGCGGTCGCTTTACCGGTCCGTCGTGGTGAAGAAGGAGCTGAGCCAAAAGGCGAAGCTCTCGATTTACCGGTCGATCTACGTTCCGACTCTCACCTATGGTCATGAGCTTTGGGTAATGACCGAAAGAACAAGATCGCGGAGACAAGCGGCTGAAATGAGTTTCCTTCGCAGGGTGGCTGGGCGTTCCCTTAGAGATAGGGTGAGAAGCACAGTCACTCGGGAGGAGCTCGGAGTAGAGCCGCTGCTCCTCCACATCGAGAGGAATCAGCTGAGGTGGCTCGGGCATCTTTTTCGGATGCCTCCTGGAAGCCTCCCTGGGGAGGTGTTCCAGGCATGTCCCCCCGGGAGGAGGCCCCGGGGAAGACCCAGGACACGCTAGAGGGACTATGTCTCTTGGCTGGCCTGGGAACGCCTCAGTGTTCTTCCCGAGGAGCTGGCCGAGGTGTCTGGGGAAAGGGAAGTTTGGGCTTCCATGCTTAGACTGCTGCCTCCGTGACCCGGTCCCAGATAAAGCGGAAGAAGACGAGACGAGACGGGAGCACATTCTCAACTTGCTTGAGTTTCTCTATGTCTAGTTGGTTAAATCGATCCTTAAATTGATTGTCCAAACTGTCCAACACCTTGAAAAATTCAATTCTGTAGTATTCCTCTGGTGTCTCTGACTTATGGTGACTAGCCCCACCAGTAAATCTTTTGGGGGATTTCTTTGGTGAGGGATTTCAATTGGTTCAATTCCCAGAGTATCAACCATTAACACTGCCTTCTCAAACAACTCTGTAAACTTCTCCTCACTCCTTTTGTCTTGAAGAGTTGAACTTACATAGCCAACAGCAGTCTGCATACCTCCAATTGTTTGGGAGCGGTTTTGCAGAGACCTGCTTAAATACTCTAGCTCTCCGAGCACCTCTGTGGCTAGAAGCAGTCGAAGAACTGTCTTGCCCTTCTGGAAGCGTTCTAGGAGACCATTGGCCCTAGTGCCGGTGTCAGAACTAACTGCAGCCATTTCCTCCAGACTGGTCAAGACAGCCTCATACTGACTAAGTACAACCCCGATTCCAAAAAAGTTGGGACAAAGTACAAATTGTAAATTAAAACAGAATGCAATAATTTACAAATCTCAAAAACTGATATTGTATTCACAATAGAACATAGACGACATATCAAATGTCGAAAGTGAGACATTTTGAAATCTCATGCCAAATATTGGCTCATTTGAAATTTCATGACAGCAACACATCTCAAAAAAGTTGGGACAGGGGCAATAAGAGGCTGGAAAAGTTAAAGGTACAAAAAAGGAACAGCTGGAGGACCAAATTGCAACTCATTAGGTCAATTGGCAATAGGTCATTAACATGACTGGGTATAAAAAGAGCATCTTGGAGTGGCAGCGGCTCTCAGAAGTAAAGATGGGAAGAGGATCACCAATCCCCCTAATTCTGCACTGACAAATAGTGGGGCAATATCAGAAAGGAGTTTGACAGTGTAAAATTACAGAGTTTGAACATATCATCATCTACAGTGCATAATATCATCAAAAGATTCAGAGAATCTGGAAGAATCTCTGTGCGTAAGGGTCAAGGCCGAAAAACCATACTGGGTGCCCGTGATCTTTGGGCCCTTAGACGGCACTGCATCACACACATGCTTCTGTATTGGAAATCACAAAATGGGCACAGGAATATTTCCAGAGAACATTATCTGTGAGCACAATTCACCGTGCCATCCGCCGTTGCCAGCTAAAACTCTATAGTTCAAAGAAGAAGCCGTATCTAAACATGATCCAGAAGCGCAGACGTCTTCTCTGGGCCAAGGCTCATTTAAAATGGACTGTGGCAAAGTGGAAAACTGTTCTGTGGTCAGATGAATCAAAATTTGAAGTTCTTTATGGAAATCAGGAACGCCATGTCATTCGGACTAAAGAGGAGAAGGATGACCCAAGTTGTTATCAGCACTCAGTTCAGAAGCCTGCATCTCTGATGGTATGGGGTTGCATTAGTGAGTGTGGCATGGGCAGCTTACACACCTGGAAAGACACCATCAATGCTGAAAGGTACCGGTATATCCAGGTTCTAGAGCAACATATGCTCCCATCCAGACGACGTCTCTTTCAGGGAAGACCTTGCATTTTCCAACATGACAATGCCAAACCACATACTGCATCAATTACAGCATCATGGCTGCATAGAAGAAGGGTCTGGGTACTGAACTGGCCAGCCTGCAGTCCAGATCTTTCACCCATAGAAAACATTTGGCGCATCATAAAACGGAAGATATGACAAAAAAGACCTAAGACAGTTGAGCAACTGGAATCCTATATTAGACAAGAATGGGTTAACATTCCTATCCCTAAATTTGAGCAACTTGTCTCCTCAGTCCCCAGACGTTTACAGACTGTTGTAAAGAGAAAAGGGGATGTCTCACAGTGGTAAACATGGCCTTGTCCCAACTTTTTTGAGATGTGGTGTTGTCATGAAATTTAAAATCACCTCATTTTTCTCTTAAAATGATACATTTTATCAGTTTAAACATTTGATGTCATCTATGTTCTATTCTGAATAAAACATGGAATTTTGAAACTTCCACATCATTGCATTCCGTTTTTATTTACAATTTGTACTTTGTCCCAACTTTTTTGGAATCGGGGTTGTACTATTTGAACAGCTTGACCACGTACAGTCCACCTAGTTGGACACAGAGGTTTTACAGTTCTGGTATGCCCTTCTGACAATGTCTGATCAGCCAATATCCCTTTGAACTTCCCTGACTGGTTGCTCAGTGTTCCAAGTTCATAGACTCGCTGTAATGCATCATGTAGTAAGGGAGAGGCACTGCATGCACACTGTGTAATAAGATTGACACAGTGTGCTCCACAGTGCACATACAAAGCAAGTGGCTGTTTCTTCTAAAGCAATGCCTGTGCCCCAGAGAACCTTCCTGCCATATTGGCTGCTCCATCATAAGTTTGACCTCACAAGCCCAAGATAGGAAGGTATACTCTCAGCAGCACATCAAGCGCTACTATGGCCATTTGCTCACCAGTTGTCCCTGGTATCTCATATAATCCAACAAATACTTCCTGTGGGATTAGGTCTTTCTCCACATACCTTAAGCATATTGAAACCTGCTCTTTGCCCTGTATATCCTGAGTGCCATCCATTATAATCAAAAACTGAACTACTGGGAGGGACCTGATTGTTGGGGCAATTTCTTTCACAATTGTGTTGCCAAACAAAGTTAAGTATTCATTTTGGCACTGCGGACTGACAATCATGGCAACGAGTAAGCCAGAATCAGGTCATCTTTTGCCTTAAATTTGAGAAGATGGTACAAATTCCCTTGATTCACATCATGTCCTCGAAAAGCAAGTCCCTGCCTGGCAAGATACCTCACACATCCCATGATTTCTGTAAGACAGTGCCTTGCCTCCTCCTGTGTTTTGGCCACTGCACTTGATAACTGGGTATGAACTGGAGTCTGTTCCAGTGCATTGACAGTGACAGCATGATAGTGTGCTTTACGGCGATTAAAGCTGTCAGTGGCATTTTTCCAGTTACCAAAACCATTTAAGCAAAATGCAGGGTCATTCTTTTTTTCCAGAGTGGTCTTTTTGATTGTGAATGCCTTGACACACTCAAAACAAAGAACTTTTTGTTGTGTGGGACTATAATGCAGACATGGATAGCAATTATACCACTTTGCCTGAAACCATAGCTTCTTGTTTGGCAGTTGCTGTACTGCAATGAATTTTGGATCAGGCTGGTATGGTTTACTCTCCATGTCCAGGACACCCCTTAGCAAAAAGTAATATACTTAAAGTTCATTTTATTAGGTATGCTTCAGTATAAGTATAGCAAGTACACTACAGACCATGTACTTTTAGTGTACTAGAAAGTATACAAATTTAATACTTTTTCGGACTAAATTGGAACATTTCAAGTTTATAAAAGTATACTTTAAAGTTCATTTTAAGTTTGCAAAAGTACACTTTAAAGTATACAACAAGTACACTCATCTATATACTATCAATGTACTTGGTATATCCCTCTCGTATGCTTAAAGTATACCACAAGTACACTTATCGATATACTGCCATTGTACTAGTTATATACTTCGAGTCCCTATTTTTTTTTAGTTTATTATTGTATACTTTAAGTATACTGTTATAAACGGTTATTTCACTAGTTAGGGCCCGAGCCCTATGGGCGAAGGCCCTATTGTTCTTGTAAGAGTTCACTATTCTTCTTCTTCTTCTTCTTCTTCTTCCGTCTTCTTCTTCTTCTTTATTTTTCTCCGCTGTTGGGCCATTTTCGGGGCGCTTGCCATGGGCGAAAACGCACGAAATTTGGCACCAGTTCCGAGAATTGCCACCGCTACTCAGAACCAAAAGCCCAAACTTGGCCGGGGCTCAGGGCCTCTATAGCGCCCCCTAAGTCATTGTGATTTTGGCCTCCCGCATTAAGGTGCCTGGTTGCCATATAGTTTGTAGTAGTGGCATGCAATTTGGTATGCATATGTATCTCACTAAGCCGGACAAAAATGTAATGCCAATGCATTAGCCACGCCCAACAGGAAGTGAGGTAATTTCACTTTTGTGCGAAATGCATGGCCACGAAGACGGCGCAACTCCTCCTAGATCTTTCATAGGAATGTCACCAAAATTGATACACATCATCTACAGACATGGCTGACAAAAGTTACTAAATACGTTTCATGTGGGATAAACCGTTCAGAAGTTATACGTCAATCAATTTTCACTTCAGAATTTTACATGCTAAAAAATTCATAACAAATCTTCTAATTGCTCAACACTGCTCATACTTCACACGCTAATCACTCATTGAGCTTCTGACATGTTACCCAATTTCTGTGATATTTCGCCACTGGGGGCGCTATTTTTGGGCAAAAAATCCAATCTTTCCTCAAATTTGGTCAAACTTCACGGCCACCCTCTTACTACCTCCCATGTCATGTATACCACATTTTGGGAATTTTCGTCCATGGGGGGCGCTGTTTTTGGCCGACGCAATTTCTCCAAAACGGGTTTTTGGTAAATAATTCCATAATGCTTTTCCTTCACACCACTACCTTGTGATAGTACGTTGCTGTTGTGGACACTTATTTTTCCATCTCATAATCGCTCATGTACAGCATAGCGCCACCTACTGACATGGGAAAAACCAAAAAGTTTATTCTTCAAAAATCTATATCTCATCTTCTATTTACTCAATTGTCATCAAACTTCATACACAAACTCTTCATAGCTCACCTGACATATACGCCAAATTTTGTGCACTTTCGCCACTGGGGGTGCTGGTTATGGCAAAAATGATATTGCAGCTTCTGATTTGTCAAACTTGGCAAGCAAACTCTTTACAAGACCCTTATTGGGGCGCTTGCCATGGTCGACAACACTCGAAATTATGCCCCTTTTTCTTAGACTGCCACCGCTACTGGGAACCAGAAGCCCAGATCCAGGCGGGCCTCGGGGCCTCTATAGCGCCCCCTAACGTGTTGTGATTTTTGCCTCTCGCATTAAGGTGCCTGGTTGCCATGTAGTTTGTAGTAGTGGCATGCCCTTTGGTACGCATATGTATCTCACTAAGCCGGACAAAAATGTAATGCCAATGCATTAGCCACGCCCAACAGGAAGTGAGGTAATTTCACTTTTGTGCGAAATGCATGGCCACGAAGACGGCGCAACTCCTCCTAGAACGTTCATGGGAATGTCACCAAAATTGATACACATCACCAACAGACATGGCTGACAAAAGTTACTAAATACGTTTCACGTAGGATCAACCGTTCAGAAGTTATACGTCAATCAATTTTCACTTCAACATTTTACATACTTAAAAATTCATAACAAATCTTCTAATTGCTCAAAACTGCTCATACTTCACACGCTAATCACTCATTGGGCTTCTGACATGTTACCCAATTTCTGTGATATTTCGCCACTGGGGGCGCAATTTTTGGGCAAAAAACCCAATCTTTCCTCAAATTTGGTCAAACTTCACGGCCACCCTCTTACTACCTCCCATGTCATGTATACCACATTTTGGGAATTTTCGTCCATGGGGGGCGCTGTTTTTGGCCGACGCAGTTGCTCCAAAACGGGTTTTTGGTTAATAATTCCATTATGCTTTTCCTTCACACCACTACCTTGTGATAGTACGTTGCTGTTGTAGACACTTATTTTTCCATCTCATAATCGCTCATGTACAGCATAGCGCCACCTACTGACATGGGAAAAACCAAAAAATTTATTCTTCAAAAATCTATATCTCATCTTCTATTTACTCAATTTTCATCAAACTTCATACACAAACTCTTCATAGCTCACCTTACATCTACGCCAAATTTTGTGCACTTTTGCCCCTGGGGGTGCTGGTTATGGCAGAAATGATATTGCAGCTTCTGATTTGTCAACCTTGGCAAGCAAACTCTTTACAAGACCCTTATTGGGGCGCTTGCCATGGTCGACAACGCACGAAATTTGACTCCTTTTTCTTAGACTGCCACCGCTACTGGGAACCAGAAGCCCAGATCCAGGCGGGCCTCAGGGCCTCTATAGCGCCCCCTAACGTTTTGTGATTTCTGCCTCTCGCATTAAGGTGCCTGCTTGGCATATAGTTTCTAGTTATTATTATTATTATTAGGGCCCGAGCACCGTTCAGTGCGAGACCCTATTGTTTTTGAAGGATTATTATTTTATTATTATTATTATTAGGCCCCGAGCACCGTACAGTGCAAGACCCTATTGTTGCCATGTGTCCTATTCTGTGCTTTGTCGCCATTGTGGGTGTAATGTCTCTTGCCGAAGAAGCTGTGGAAGGTTTTTCGCGGGGCCGCATGCCCCCGCCCCCCTTGGCCGCTGGCGCGAGGGCCCGTCGAGGCCGCTTGCGGCTTTAATTTACTTGTTATACTTTAAGTTTGCTTGGCATATTACTTGTAGCTTACTATTTATATACTGGAAATATACTCCTTAAAGTATTCTTAAAGTTTACTCGTACTGTATGTACACAAGAATGTGATACATTTACAAAATCACAAGACAGAATGTTGAAAACAAGTTTGATATATTTTCAAACATTTGTCTTGTATTTTTCTACACTGCAAAAATATCTTAAGTTAGAATATCTTGAATCTAGTTGAAACGTTCTTGCATTTCCTATTAGAAAAATACAAGACACCAACTCTGAGATTATTAAAACTAGTTCTAGATTGTAACCAATTTATTCCAAGATGTCTTGTCAAGTAAAATGATCTGTCCATGCAGTAAGATAATTTCATTAGTATTAAGGAATTTTCTCCTCAAATTCAGTTTTCAGTTTTTTTTGCAGTGTATGCAATCACCAGGGTGAACATTGGAGACAAGCCAGCGGGGTGCATTGCACAGTTAGCGATGTGTGAGACTTCCAATCTCCCTCCTTTCATGCATCTCTAGGAGGAGTGTCAGGTACTCCAGCAAGATAGTTATGTTGATGACATTCTTACCTCACACAATGACCTTGATCACCTGAAAACCATCACAGCAAATGTGGAGTGCATCCTGAAAGCCAGGGGCTTCAAGCTCAAGCCGTGGGTCTTCTCTGGGCAAAGTGGGAGTGTAGTAGCAATCTGGATGACAAGGAGAGAGTCAAGGCAGGCACCATGGTCTTGCTAAACCAAATGGGAGATGAGGACACAAAGCACTTGGCCTGGGCTACATAGTTGAAGAGGACAAGCTCTATGTTATGATGGCCAACTTATTCCAAGATGTCTTGTCAAGTAAAATGATCTGTCCATGAAGCAAGATAATTCACTAGTATTAAGGAATTTTCTCTTCAAATACAGTTTTCAGGTTTTTTGCAGTGTATTCTTCCAGCTCCTCAACATCAGAGTCTCACCACAGAAATCTGTGTAGGTGCACTTCTCAGGCTACATCCACACGACAACGGCAACGAGATGTTATTTAAAAATATATCGCGTCCAAATGGGCAACAATCAGTAAAATATCAGGTCCATATGGCAACGCAACACTTGCTGAAAACGATGCAATACACATGCCACACTTCTAGGGGCGCTGTAAGATGGTCCCTTCGGAGACACCAGAACAATAGAAGAAGTAATGACGCATGCACATAAACTATGCGCGAGACTTCATATTAGCCACAAAGTCAGGAAAATCTGTTTGTAAAATTACATTATAATGACCAAATACAATGAAAAGTATTTTTCCAGTCTCACCTGTGAAAGGTAATCCCATGTGATCTCGTTTGGACAGAAAACCTGTTGGTACAGTTAAACGCAGCTAATCTTTATTCTCCGCTTTGACCTATCCAAAATGGCGGCGAGGATGACGTATGATTGTACGTGGAAGGCTGCGTCTTCAATGGTCCGGAATAAAGTGAATGATACACGTTGATGGATTAATTTGTTGTTTCTCACCTGTGAAAGGTAATCCCATATGATCTCGTTTGGACGGTAAACCTGTTGGTACAGTTAAACGCAGCTAATCTTTATTCTCCGCTTTGACCTCTCCAATATGGCGGCGAGGATGACGTATGATTCTACGCGGAAGGTGGCGTCTTTAATGGTCCGGAATAAATTGGATTAATTTGCTCCTCTACGCCCTTTTTAAGGAATGTATTGTCGGACTTAAATCAACATCTGAAGAGGTGAGATCGCTCCTTTTTTCCCCTATTTTTGCTGGCGGGATTGCACCATTACACGATAAATATTCACAGTGAAAATATTTTGTAAGCGCGTTTCATGAACCAAGTGATAGGATTTGTTGACAACTCGCATCGCAATGAGATGATCATTGGCACTACTGGTGTTAAGAATCAGACCATTTCATAAATGAATATTTTGCTGTAGAGCTGCAGTGTTTGTACAATTGCATGTTTTTGCTTCACTATTACTGTCACTATTCTGCTTCTTGCATTACTACTGTGAACTAACACCGAACATAATAATAATAATAATAATATCCAAGCTCGTGTTTCACTCTCACTAGTGCTCTGTAAGGCTTTTTCCTGGTGATATTCGTTACCCGGCATGAAGCACTCACAGTCATGTGGTTGTGACGTCATTGTAAACAAATCCGTTCTACTCATCCAGACGACTTCACAACGGCAACATTGCCAGATCTTTCCACTCTGGAACCCGTTCTCAAAAAGATTGCGTTTTGGGCACCCAAAACGCCAGTGCCGTGTGGACGCCAGGCCTAAACGATAAGCAATTGTATCGGAGTCACCTGAAACCGTTGCCGTGTGGACAGGGCCTCAGTCTTCAAGCTAAACAGAGTTGTACATCTTTTTATATTGACCAAAGCAGCAAACACCCCACGCCAAAATCTAAGGAAGACTGCAAAAATCTGGTTGAGGACATCTGAACCCTTCATCAGCAAGTCATTCAGGCTCACACCTCTGAATTTCTTGCTGCTGTTCCAAACAAGTCTCACAGATGTCGTCACAGAATACAGGTTTGGAGCGATGAGGTGGCTGACATACCATACTGGCCCATCCCAGTTGGTGATGGTATCTTCAGACAATTTAATCGTGGCCCCTCAAGCAACCATATGCACTTGAGCGGCATAGGCAACTTTGCATTTAGGTTCTTTGGAGAGTTGCTTTTCTGTTCTGAAGAATGTAGCTTCAACTGCTCCCTTGTTATTTGGAAGGGAAGCTGGATCCTTTAACCAGGGGTACTTGGCATGCCAATGTAGTCCATTGCTGTGATGATCACCTGTGATGTATGCAAGTCCCTCTCTCACTACTTAGCAAGTGTCATCTCTTTGCCCCCTGGCTGACAATTTCCACAGCGGGAGCCCCTGCATCCTGGCTCACATGCAGCGCTAATACTATCCCAATTCCACCATTCTAGGAAATCTCAGATGATGGTTAAGGTGTTTGGTTCTTGGAGGTTGAGACCAACTCATCTGTCTGGCAGAAGTAGTTCTGAGACCATAGAAGTGTGCTCCTCATACTTTGCAGCAGCTGCTCTCATTGACCTTGCAAAGTGGGTTGTGGACATGTGGGCTAAAATGTCAATCTCCTCAAAGAGTTCTGGGTAAGTTCCTCCAACTGTCTTCCCCAATGGTCCATCCCACAACACAAGGTCTCCAACAACCCACACTCTGAGGTGCTAACTTACCCTCTTGATGGCTTATCAGCAGGCTTATCTCCCTAGGTCTCACAAGTTCTTTAGCTGGAGCATTTGGGAAGAACTTTTGCAACTGTTTGGCAGTCACATTTTTGTGGACATCTGCAATGCTATCCAGTCCATAACAGGCCACCTGGTGGGCTCATCGAGTGCCCTTTGGAATCTTCACTCGGATCTTGAGAAGATACCTTTTGGTTTCCACATGGACTTTCATCCCACCAACACCATGGGCAATGAGAGTGATTTCCTCACTTCTGAGATTGAGTCTGCTCGCAGCCGTATGGGTTATATAATTTATGTCTGAAGCCAAGTCAATCAAAGTCCCAATCCTCTGTCCAGCATTATCTGTGACTTCAAGAAGCATCATGATCACTGGCAGCTCTTGCAGACCACTTTCCACAAGGAGGCTTGGCTGATCTTTCACAGTGCTGAGTGTTTTTGATGCAGTGTTTGAAAAGCCATCTCAACATATTTTTGCCAGCTCTGGTGAAAGTTTGCTAAGGAATTTCTTTTCCGCATTAATGTATTTCTTCTTACCTTCCTCTTGCTCTGGGCCACATCTGCTCTTTGTCTGGACTGTGCTGTTTTTCTTCATCTCAGCTTTAGGGCACAGATGCTCAGAGACATGTTCACCTTCACAGTCTTGGTGTTTACACAGGTAGGTAGGCTTGCAGTATGCCTTGTCATCATGAATCTCAAGACACTCCTCACATGCCCCCAGCCTTCTTACTGTAGCCTTCTTGTCTGTTAGCTTTAGTGCTCGAAACTGCTTGCAGAAGTACAGCTTCTTTCTGTGTTTTCCATCGCTGCAGACTACACACCCTGCATGGTCATCCCCTGACTTAGTAACCTTGGTTCTGGCATGTCTTTGCTCAGGTCTTGTTTCTCTTCTGTTTGGCTCTTCATCCCTCAGTTGCTCAAGCTGCTCATATATGCTCTCTTGCTCTTTGAGGAATGTCAACAGACTGTCAGACTGTTGTGTGGAGCTACAGCATTTTGCCCATCAGCTGCATAGATGAGCCATTCTTTAAGAGACTCTGGAAGCTTACTCTCAATTGATTTCATTACCAACAGGTTTTTAATGGCTCCAGTGTCTCCGAGGTCACTCAAATCTTGAAGTGCTTTCTTCTTGAATAAGCTCCACAATTTTCTGTGGCTGATGACTTCTCACAGCTGCCAATTTCTGTAATTCCTCCACTATTTCGATAGCAATGGAGGCTTGGTTTCCATAGCGGTTCTCTAGAACACAGAAGACATCTTCTGCAGTGTTATAGGCAGTGAGTTGGAGGTCTCTGGTGATCTTCTCATCCAGGCTGTCTAGCAACTGAATTTTCCTCACCTCTCTTGAGCCTGTCGGCTCACCTTGCCTCTGCAACACCTTCCAATCCTTCCTGCATCTATGAAAGTCACGTTTAACGCCAGTGAACTTGGGCAGGGCTGTTGGTTTCAATTTAATGGTTGGCACAGGATAATCTGGGGCAGTCACCATTGGTGCCAGTCTTCCAGCCTCTTCCTTCAGCTTTGCCTCTATGAAGTCAGCCTTTCTGGACACCAGCGTGGGAATGGTGAGTTCAAGCTCCCTTAGGCAATTCTGGATGTTCTTCTGCTCACCTGGTGGGACCCAATGTTTTCACAGACTGTTCACATTCTTTGCTGTCTTTACCAATTGTTGCAGATGATTGAGCATAAAGTCATATGCCTCCAGGTTCCCACTGGGTCGAACAGCAGTAACACGTTGGCACTCAGTATCTGCCACTTGTAGCACTGTGGACAATTCAACAGCTCCAAAGTTAGACCAGAGTGTCTCTTGAATTAGGTCTTTTACCTCCTTCAGTCTTGCATTTGCTTTCAGTCTTGTTCAGGTCAGCTTTTTGCTGTTCAGTTAGCACAGCTCCTTTGCCTGCATCCAGCTCTGCCTCTTGATCTGCAATGAGTCTGGCTTCTAAGTCATTGTTAATTTCCATGACTTTCTCAGCCACTTCTGTGAGTTAACTGAAACTCTCTCTGAGCTCTTCTTCAGACACGTCTTCATAAATCCTAACAATGCTATTTGCCAGATGAGAAAATACTCTCTTTTTTTGCTACTGTTCTCTCTATTTTGAGGTGCTCAACTGATTTCAAGTCAGCTTGCTCAGTCATTTTCTTTTAACTTCACCCTGCAGCTTGTAAGGTAAGTGCTACTTTAGGGCAACACCTTTTTATTTTTATTTTTCTTAACTTATCTGATTTCTTTCCAAGATTTCCAGGTTAACTTCTCAGGATCAATTTTGTTGCTAGCTGGTTCTCTGGTTTCCTGGTATCAGTTTTCACTGTCTCCAGTTCCTGGACTCCAGTTTTTTACTGTCAAGTTGTCTGTGTGGTTGTGCAGATTCCCCAACTTGAAAAGAGATTTGAAGCATTTACTTGCAGATTAAAACTGGATTTCACTCAATGACCAGAAGAGTTGTTTCCTTTTTCCTCTTTTTTTCCCTTTTTTATTTTGATTTCAGTAGATCAGCTCCATTAAGCTGATCTACTGAAATCAAACTGAAATCTACTGAAACTGTTCTGCCATTGATGGCAGAGCAGTTAGCTTCAATTAGCAGGTTGCAATAGCTAATGGTCGTTAGCTGATAGCAATTGGTCAGTTAGGTAACTAATAGGTCAAATAGGTAAAAAAAACTTTAGATAAAACAGAAAGAAAAGAATGCATGCATGAGCTATTGCACACAATATGCACCAGTAAACAGACATTAATATGTACAAACATATTAAGCTTATACTGTAAGATGGCGCCGCGGACGGTTGCCTCGGTACTTTGCTCTCTCGTACTTTCTATGTTTTTGTGTATTTGTTGTGTTTTTTGCGCTTCTTCTCTGGTCAACTACTCCAGAGAAGAACTCATAAACATTGGAATAACCACCAGTAAAGTTTTTTCATCAGTTTTCATCAATCCGGAAAGTTTTCCAGAGCTACTTGTTGGAGGAGCAGCAGCTCTCTATGGTCTCCACCGAGGACGCCAGAGACACCGGGGGAAGCGAGCCGGCGTGCTCGTCAGGCTGAGGCAGCAGGGGTTTCGCACTGCACTCCCATCTATTCACCTGGCTAATGTCCGCTCTCTGGCCAACAAGATGGACGAACTGCTGCTCCTTAACACAATCAACACGGATTTTAACAGATCTGCTGCCTTATGCTTCACCGAAACCTGACTTGGTGAGCACATCCCGGACACTTCTCTCCACCTGCCTGGATTTCACCTGCACCGAGTGGACTGCAAAACGGAGCTCACAGGGAAAACGAGGGGAGGTGGAGTCTGCTTTTACATTAAAGAAGGTTGGTGTACTGATGTCACGGTTCTAAACAAATCATGCAGTCCTCATCTGGAGACATTATTCATAAACTGCAAACTGTTTTATGCTCCACGAGAGTTTCCCTCATTTATTCTGGTTGGAGTCTACATTCTCCTCAGGCTTGTGTTACTGAGGCGTTACAACACCTGGCTGACCAGATAAACAACATGGAGAAAAAACATCCAGACTCTTTGCTCATTGTTTTGGGGGACTTTAACAGAGCAAACCTCAGCCATGAACTGCCAAAATATAAACAGCACATTAAGTGTCCCACCAGGGACACTAACACTCTGGACCATTGTTACACTGTTTTAAAGGACTCATACCACTCTGTCCCCTGTGCAGCCTTGGGACTATCTGATCACTGCCTTGTTCATCTTATCCCGACCTACAGGCAGAAGCTGAAATCTGCTAAGCCCGTAGTCAAGACGGTGAGGAGATGGTCTAATGAGGCCAAAGTGGAACTACAAGCCTGCTTTGAATGCACTGATTGGAGTGTTTTTGAGACTGCAGCTTCAGACCTGCATGAACTGACTGATACTGTGACATCTCACATCACTTTTTGTGAGGATGTGTGTGTGCCCACCAAGACCTTCTGCACATATAACAACAAACAACCCTAGTTCACTGCAAAACTCAGGCAGCTTTGCCAGGCCAAGGAGGAGGCCTACAGAAGTGGGGACAGAGTCCTGTACAAACAGGCCAGAAACACACTGACAAAAAAGGTGAAAGCAGCTAAGAGGAGCTACACTGAAAGGATCAAAAACAGCCTTTCAGCCAATGATCCGGCATCAGTGACTACGTTTACATGCACATCCAAATCAAGTTGCTGTCAGTAATCGAGCTGAAGGTCCCAGCAGGATGCCAGAGAAATCCAATCGTACATGCACACAACTGAAATCGGGCTATTGTGTGAGGTGCATTGTGCACCCGAGCCACAGGTGGCGCAACACGCCCCATCGTGTTGGTACACTTCCGGTTGTCATCATGAAGAAGAGCTATTCAAGAGTGTAAACAAAGTTTTCAGTTCCGTGTTCTCCATTGCGCGTTTTTCTCCCGTCCATGAATTTTAATATATTCAACTCCTTAAGCTGAATGAGCATGAACTGTCTCCTCATTGCTCCAGAAGTGCACGTTTCTGCTTGCCTGTGGCAGTGGGGGCGTGGTCAAGCGCCGGTCTGTGACAGGAGAGCGGAGCCAGGGAAGGTGAGTGGCAGAATAACTACACCTGACAGTAATTAACCTGTTTGTGTGTCTTCCCAGTAACCGCGCCCTATTTAAGGAGGCAGAGGGAGAGCAGAGGGGACAGCTCATCCCGGGACTAGAACACAGCGCGCGCGCGCATGCGTGTGTGTGTGTGTGTGTGTGTGTTTTTCTCTCAAGAATAAAAGTAGGCTGTTAAACTGAAAAGTCTGACAATAAAAAGCCTATTAGTACCAGAAGCTTTGTCCTGCCGTCCTCTGTGCTCCACCCACACTTCAGAGAGCTCTACATCGCCATTTTCTCTTCTTCGTTTGTTCCTCCTGACCTCTTCTGCTGCTCGCTACTATTGTCATGCCGACCGAGGCTGTTGTGTTTCCCGCTTGTGGTCTCGTCACTCGTCACTTCCGGAAGTAGCTCGACAACTAGCTCGATAGGGTATACATGCACAAAGTAGCTCGGCAGAAATCGCATAAACTAGGTCGTGTAGCTCGATTCCGAGAAATCAAGTTCGGTTCAATTTCAGCCGAATTAAGGTGTATACATGGCATTTTGAACTTCGATTTCAGTCGAGCAACGGCAGAAATTCGATTCTCTCTATGTGCATGTAAACATAGTGAGTGTGGAGAGGCCTGAGGAACATCACCAACTACAGGAGACCATCCCCCAACACTGCAATGAACCATCAACTGGCTGACGAGTTGAATGTGTTCTACTGCAGATTTGACACATTCACATCTCTCCCCCCCTCAGACATTAAAGACCCATTTACACCCCCTGCTATTCTGCCTCCTCTCACCTCTGACCCCACACCAGCACTCAAGATCTGTGAAGAGGATATTTGTCAGCTTTTTCGCAGACAGAAGATCAGGAAGGCACCCGGCCCAGATGGTGCGTCACCTTCCTGTCTGAAGGTCTGTGCTGATCAGCTGGCCCTCATCTTCCCCCAGATCTTCAATAGATCCCTGGAGCTGTGTGAAGTCCCCTCATGCTTCAAACGCTCCACAATAATCCCGGTTCCCAAGAAAACCACCATCACAGGACTGAATGACTACAGGCCTGTAGCCCTCACATCTGTAGTCATGAAGTCCTTTGATAGACTGGTGTTTTCACACCTGAAGGACATCACAGACCCCCTGCTAACAGGGCAAACAGGTCAGCGGATGATGCAATTAATATGGGACTGCACTGCATCCTGCAACACCTTGACTCTGCAGGGACGTACGCCAGGATCCTGTTCATGGACTTCAGTTCGGTGTTCAACACCATCATTCCAGACATCCTCCACACCAATCTCACCCAGCTCACTGTGCCCTCCTCCACCTGTCAGTGGATTATAAACTTCCTGACTGACAGGAAGCAGCAGGTGAGGCTGGGGAGCATCACATCCAGCACCCGGACTATCAGCACTGGCGCCCCCCCAGGGGTGTGTGCTCTCCCCGCTGCTATTCTCCCTTTACACCAACGACTGCACCTCAAGAGACCCATCTGTTAAACTCCTGAAATTTGTAGACGACACAACAGTCATCGGCCTCATCCGAGACAGTGACGAGTCTGCATACAGACGGAAGGTTGAATGGCTGGTCTGTTGGTGCAGTCAGAACAATCTGGAGCTGAACATGCTCAAAACTGTGGAGATGACAGTGGACTTTAGGAGGAGCCCCCCCACCCTGCCGCCCATCACCAACAACACTGTGACTGCTGTTGAAACCTTCAGGTCTCTGGGCTCCACAATCTCCCAGGACCTGAAGTGGGAGACCAACACAGTCACCATCATCAAAAAGGCCCAGCAGAGGTTGTACTTTCTGTGCCAGCTCAGGAAGCTCAACACAATAGCTGTTGAGCTGCTGACACAATTCTACTCTGCCATCATTCAATCTGTTCTCTGCTCTTCCATCACTGTTTGGTTTGGATCGGTCACCAAGCAGGACAAGAACAGACTGCAATGGACAATAAGGTCTGCAGAGAAAATTATTGGTGTCAGCCTGCCCTCCATCCAAGACCTGTACCTGTCCAGAGTCAGGAAACGATGCCCATCACACCCTGGTCACAAATTGTTTAAACTTCTCCCCTCTGGGAGACGCTACAGAACACTGTATGCAAAAACAACCAGACAGAAGAACAATTTTTTTCCCTCAGGCTGTCTCTGTGATGAACAGCTAAAACCAGACTCAAATATCAGTAACATGAACTGTGAAATATCTGCACACTCATACCGTCATTCTGTGCACACTGTATATTTATATTTACTAAGTCATCCTTGCACTATGCACCATTTTGCACCAAAAGATTAAAAATATATATATCCTTGTTTATACATACATTTACCCTTCTACATGTACATAGCTTTTTGATTTGTTTTTGTCTACGCTTTTTTATCTGTTTGTACTAAGAGAGCTAAGTGAAACCGGAGTCAAATTCCTCGTGTCTGTTCACATACCTGACAATAAAAGTGATTCTGATATTACATTTCAGTAGAAATTTATCATTTAACAATCATAATATTAAGCATTAAAATACACATGCAATTTACCTCTGTAAAAAAATAAATATTGAACAAGCCTATTAGCTAGCAAGCCAATTTCTCCTTTAAGCTATTAGCATTACAATTAAAACACAATGCATCAAACTGCAACAGTTAACCAAACATTATCTCTCAATGCTTATTACAAACAGAATGCACTTTGCTCTCATTTACAACCCCGATTCCAAAAAAGTTGGGACAAAGTACAAATTGTAAATAAAAACGGAATGCAATGATGTGGAAGTTTCAAAATTCCATATTTTATTCAGAATAGAACATAGATGACATATGAAATGTTGAAACTGAGAAAATGTATCATTTAAAGAGAAAAATTAGGTGATTTTAAATTTCATGACAATACCACATTCAAAAAAGTTGGGACAAGGCCATGTTTACCACTGTGAGACATCCCATTTTCTCTTTACAACAATCTGTAAACGTCTGGGGACTAAGGAGACAAGTTGCTCAAGTTTAGGGACAGGAATGTTAACCCATTCTTGTCTAATGTAGGATTCTAGTTGCCAAATGTTTTCTATGGGTGAAAGATCTGGACTGCAGGCTGGCCAGTTCAGTACCCAGACCATTCTTCTACGCAGCCATGATGCTGTAATTGATGCAGTATGTGGTTTGGCATTGTCATGTTGGAAAATGTAAGGTCTTCCCTGAAAGAGACGTTGTCTGGATGGGAGCATATGTTGCTCTAGAACCTGGATATACCTTTCAGCATTGATGGTGTCTTTCCAGATGTGTAAGCTGCCCATGCCACACGCACTAATGCAACCTCATACCATCAGAGATGCAGGCTTCTGAACTGAGCGCTGATAACAACTTGGGTCATCCTTCTCCTCTTTAGTCTGAATGACATGGCATCCCTGATTTCCATAAAGAACTTCAAATTTTGATTCATCTGACCACAGAACAGTTTTCCACTTTGCCACAGTCCATTTTAAATGAGCCTTGGCCCAGAGAAGACGTCTGTGCTTCTGGATCATGTTTAGATACCGCTTCTTCTTTGAACTATAGAGTTTTAGCTGGCAACGGCAGATGGCACGGTGAATTGTGTTCACAGATAATGTTCTCTGGAAATATTCCTGAGCCCATTTTGTGATTTCCAATACAGAAGCATGCCTGTATGTGATGCAGTGCCGTCTAAGGGCCCGAAGATCACGGGCACCCAGTATGGTTTTCCGGCCTTGACCCTTACGCACAGAGATTCTTCCAGATTCTCTGAATCTTTTGATGATATTATGCACTGTAGATGATGATATGTTCAAACTCTTTGCAATTTTACACTGTCGAACTCCTTTCTGATATTGCTCCACTATTTGTCGGCGCAGAATTAGGGGGATTGGTGATCCTCTTCCCATCTTTACTTCTGAGAGCCGCTGCCACTCCAAGATGCTCTTTTTATACCCAGTCATGTTAATGACTTATTGCCAATTGACCTAATGAGTTGCAATTTGGTCCTCCAGCTGTTCCTTTTTTATACCTTTAACTTTTCCAGCCTCTTATTGCGGGGCGGCACGGTGGTGTAGTGGTTAGCGCTGTCGCCTCACAGCAAGAAGGTCCTGGGTTCGAGCCCCGGGGCTGGCGAGGGCCTTTCTGTGTGGAGTTTGCATGTTCTCCCCGTGTCCGCGTGGGTTTCCTCCGGGTGCTCCGGTTTCCCCCACAGTCCAAAGACATGCAGGTTAGGTTAACTGGTGACTCTAAATTGACCGTAGGTGTGAATGTGAGTGTGAATGGTTGTCTGTGTCTATGTGTCAGCCCTGTGATGACCTGGCGACTTGTCCAGGGTGTACCCCGCCTTTCGCCCATAGTCAGCTGGGATAGGCTCCAGCTTGCCTGCGACCCTGTAGAAGGATAAAGCGGCTAGAGATAATGAGATGAGATGAGCCTCTTATTGCCCCTGTCCCAACTTTTTTGAGATGTGTTGCTGTCATGAAATTTCAAATGAGTCAGTATTTGGCATGAAATTTCAAAATGTCTCACTTTCGACATTTGATATGTTGTCTATGTTCTATTGTGAATACAATATCAGTTTTTGAGATTTTTAAATTATTGCATTCCGTTTTTATTTACAATTTGTACTTTGTCCCAACTTTTTGGGAATCGGGGTTGTACAAATAATCGACACCATAATGCTTTCACTAGGCAAACACATTAGCAAACAGAGATACAACCACTGACGCCAAATGCTACTCTCATTCAATTATCAGATGCCATGACAAACTGGTTCAGTAGCAGCAATAAACTTCATAAAGCCCAGGATTTAAAGTTCAGCTTCTTACCGGCTGCCTCTCCAGTCTTTGTAGATGTTCAAAGTTCTGCACAATCGTCCACAGGTCACTGCACCAATAAGAACTTTTTTTAGCAGCTTCTTAACAACAGTGGCATCCAAACAGCATCTATTCTAGCATGGTTCTTGATTGCACACCTGTAACTTCCAGGATTGTGTCGTGTATATGATGTCATGTGCCGGTTTGAATTCACCAGACAGTAATTAAGCTAGTTGCTTGCTCTGTTTTGTTCTCAGGATGCTGACATTTGGCTAGTGCACTGTCATCACATCTTTATTGTTTTTTTCCTGTGCATTTTATACATCCTCAAATCCACACATTTTCTTAAAACTGTAGTTTAACTTAACAGTCATACAAAGTGAGCAGTCACAAATTACCATGGTACAGGACTTTCATTCATGTAGCGTCTGAATCTCTTTTAAGGCAAGGACTGCATTGCTGATCTCAAGGAGTTGAGCCCTGCATTTCTGCAGTCAGTGCCTGTCATCACCCAGAGGAGACTCCAAGGGTTTCTATGAAGCCCTGAAGGCAGTCTATGGTCCTTCTTTTCAAGTCCAAAGTCTACCACGCAGCACAGATGGCAAGACGCTGCGGACAGACAACGCCTCCATCATGAGCTGCTGGTCCAAGCACTTCAACACACTCTTCACCATCAACCACACAGTGCAGCTTGCTGCCCTTGAGCGCATCCCACAGCAACCAATCAAGACGGAGCTGGACAAAACACCAACACTTGAAGAGACCATTAAAGCCATATCACAGCTAAAGTCTGGCAAGGCTCCAGGAATCGATGGCATACCACCAGAGATCTGGAAGCATGATGGCTCTAGCCTACATTCCAAGCTCCACAAGCTCTTCACCTGCTGTTGGGAAAGAGGCGAACTTCCTCGTGACCTTCGTGGTGCAATCATCTTTATGTTGTACAAGAACAAAGGTGAAAAGTCTGACTGTTCAAACTACAGGCATTGGTGCAAGAACACAGTCCTGTTTGATGCCGTTCAGGATGGGAAAGGGCTCAGAGAGCTAACAGCTATTGCAACCTGCTAATTGAAGTAACACCTTACTCTCCATTGCAGGCAAAATCCTAGCAAGGATCCTTCGCAACAGATTGGTCTCATTCATCACCAAAAAAAATCTACCAGAAAGTCAGTGCAGCTTTAGAGCAAACAGGGGCATGACTGACATGGTGTTCATCCTCAGGCAGCTCCAGGAAAAGTGTCATGAGCAGAACAAGGGCCTGTACGTGACCTTTGTGGACCTGACCAAAGCCTTCGACACCATGAGCAGGTAGGGACTCTGGCAGATCATGGAATGTCTAGGCTGCCCCCCAAAATTCTTGAGGATGATCATGCAGCTCTATGAGGGACAGATGGGACAAGTGAGGAACAACAACAGCAAACTCTCCAATTCCTTTCCCATCCTGAATGGCGTCAAACAGGGCTGTGTTCCAGCCAGAGCAGGTCATGATATATTTTACCATATTAACATGCCATTGTTGTGTGTTATGCCTGATGTAAAGACTCTCGTCTCTGCGAGCCTACCACACAGATTTAATACTTGTCATTTTTAGGGCATACCTAACAACCTGTGTTTTCTTTCTCTCTCTCTTCCCCCCCCCCCCCCCCCCCCAATCTGTCCCTCTGAGTTACATGTTGATCCTGGGATTGAGATGCTGGCCTCTTCTGCCCCTCGGACCTGCTTGATCCATCCTGGTGCCCTGTGTCTGGTCGGAGTTTTATCGCACCGCTCCTGTGAAGGATGGCCCCATGAGGACAGTTGAGGGTTATACCTGTTAAAACTGTTAATATTATAGTCAGGCTGTCTGTTGTTGCCCAAATGAGGATGGGTTCCCTTTTGAGTCTGGTTCCTCTCGAGGTTTCTTCCTCATGTCATCTGAGGGAGTTTTTCCTTGCCACTGTCGCCACAGGCTTGCTCATTGGGGATAGATTAGGGATAAAATTAGCTCATGTTTTAAGTCGTTCAAATTCTGTAAAGCTGCTTTGCGACAATGTTTATTGTTAAAAGCGCTATACAAATAAACTTGATTTGATTTGTTCTCGCACCAATGCCGTTTTCCATTTTCTTCAGCATGATGCTGCATCAGGCCATGGAAACTTTGGGCGAAGTGGATGGCATATACATTTGCTATCGCACTGACAGCAGCTTGTTCAACCTAAGGTGCCTAAAAGCACACACCAAGATGATGGAGCGACTCATTCGTGAACTCTTGTTTGCCGATGATGCTGCTCTTGTTGCCCACACAGAGCCAGCCATGCAGCACATCGTGACTTGCTTCATTGAGGCTGCCCAACTCTTTGGCCTGGAAATCAGCCTAAAGAAGACTGAAGTTCTTCATCAGCCCACACCAAACCAGCCTTCCCACCCGCCCCACATCACCATCAACCAGTCTGAACTCAAATCTGTGCAGCAGTTTACCTACCTAGGCTGCACCATCACCGATGACGCCAAGATCGACAAAGAGATTGACAACAGGCTAGCAAAAGCCAACAGCGCCTTTGGCAGACTTCACAAGAGGGTGTGGAGCTGCAAAATCTTGACACATCATACCAAGGTCCTAGTGTACAGAGCTGTTGTGCTGTCCATGCTGTTGTATGGATCTGAATCATGGGTCACCTACAAGCGACACCTGCAACTGCTTGAGCCTTTCCACCAGCGCTGCCTCCATTTCATCCTCAAGATCCACTGGACTGACTTCGTGACCAATGTTGAGGTCCTTCAGCAGGCGGAGCTCCCCAGCATCAAAGCTATGCTACTCAAATCATGACTTCGCTGAGCAGGACACATCTCCAGGATGGAAGACTACCACCTACCTAAGGTAGTTTTGTACGGCGAGCTGTCCTCCGGCCAATGCAACAGAGGGGCCTCTAAAAAGCAGTACAAAGACCTACTGAAGTCCTCCCTAAATGCCTGTTACATCAGCCCCTCTCACTGGTCAGCCCTGGCCTCTGACGGGAACAGCTGGCATAGGTCTATCAACTCAGCAGTCAAGTCTTTTGAAGACACCTGTAGGGCTGATTTGGAAGAAAAAAGGAGCAGACAAAAAAACCCATCATCCACTGCTCCTGACCCTATCCAGACCCACAACTGCAGACACTGTGGCAGAGTCTGTCTATCCTGGATAGGTCTCGTCAGCCATCAGCGCGCCTGCAGCCAACATGGATGTCCCCCTTCATAAATCTTCATTTTTTGAAGCCAAGCCATAGCCTGTAATTCTTAACAGAACCTTTCTGATCACTCAGTGGCCAGTCATTTTTCATACCCGTTATTAGATGAACACAAGGACACTATGTCTACAAGTCTGTCTGGAAGGTTCTTCCAGACTTATAATGGCATACCAGTTGAGCTACCACTTTCATCTCTGACAGTTTTGGAAGGGGTCTGACATAGTTTGCCAAATTAGATACAGAACTGGAATGGTCCAAGCCCTGACCTCAATCCCACTAAACACCTCTGGGATGAATTTGAACACTGTATATCAGACCTTCTCACTTGACATTAGTGCTCAACATGCTCTTGTGGCTAAATAATTACAAATCCCCAAAGCCATATTCCAAAATCTGGTAGAAAGCCTTCCCAGAAGAGGGCAGACTGTTCTAAAAGCAAAAGGGGTACCAACTCTGTGTTAATGCACATGGTATTGGAATGGACAATCTGGGTGTGATAGTCAAGTGTCCACATACCCTAAGGGTGCATGTGGCAGCCATTGTAACACACCATAGCACCATGGATGGCATCACTTTAAGACCCCATAGGCTAATTAATTACTTTCTAAAGGGGACGTGGTGCTGTCATCCATAACAGTCCCCTAGCAGCCCTACGTGGAACCTCCCCCTTGCTCTGCCTGATACAATGTCCTGCAGTGTTAATTGAATTAGACAGCAAGCATCCAATCCTCATACCAAGTGTTTATTTGTTATCAGTGTCTCAACAGAGGTTAGCCCACTGGGTGGTGGACTTCATCAGCTTATACTGCAGACAGCCTGGATGCCCATTTCCTGCAAAGAGCATCTTGTCCTCATGGGCTTCATTTAGAGGTAACCTACTCCAGGACATCTGTGCTGCTACTACCTGGCATCATCATGCACTTTCTTTAGATTGTACAATATTAACATTGCCCCTCCCAGTAATGTGAGTGAAACAGTCATTTATAAGCATGTATGGCATCTATTTAAAGGTGCTATATGTAAAAATTGGCCCTCTGGATAATTCATACTCCACATTCCAAACAAATAGGAGGCAGTATATCACCAGAAAGCTGGAGTGTCCACCTCTATCATAAGAACCAAGGAAATGCATAATCCCCCCCCCCCCCAAATACTTCACCACCACCCTCATAGAATTATCACTCAATGAATATAGCGTAAAGCTATTTTTTAATTGATCCACTACTGGGTTCATACAGTACCAGTCAAAACTTTGGATAGTTTCTAATTCAATGGTTTTCCTTTATTTTTAATTAATTAAAAGTCATTTCATGTCAAAGTAATGATGGACTGTCATTTCTCTTTACTTGTTTCTTGACATAATATGGGTTACTACAGTTGTTGAATAGGGCTATTTTCTGTATTTTTATTATTTAGTATTTATTGTTTGATGGTCTCAAATGCATTAAGAAGGCAAGAAATTCCACTAATTGACTATTGACAAGGCACACCTGTTAATTGAAAGGCATTTCAGGTGACTACCTAATGAAGCTGGTTAAGATAATGCCAGTAGTGTGCAAAGCTGTCATCAAGGTAAATGGTGGCTACTTTGAAGAATCTGAAATATGAAAAATATGTTTAACACTTTTTTTGTATACCACATAATTCCATACATGTTCTATATGTTATTTAATAGTTTTGATGTCTTCACTATTCTTCTACACCTTTTTTTTTTTTTTTTTTGGGGGGGGGGCATGTTGAATTTGAAATTAAACCTGGAAACAATATTTGTAAATATTCTTTAACCTGTATTGCCCTCAAAACAACAACAGCACATTACTTGAACTTTTACCTCATGAATTTTGTTTTTTCAACATAAATACATTTCAATTTTGATTCTTGCAGCACATTTTTTAAAAAAATTGGGGATGGTAAAGAATTTACCACTTTATAATGTTGCCATTCCTTCTTACAACACTGAAAAGAGGTTTAGGGACTGAAGATACCAATGCTTAATTAATCCCAGATTAATTGTTTCAAATGTTGATTTGTCTCATTCTTCCTGCAAACAGGTCTTAAGGTGTGCAACAGTATGGGGTCATCATTGTCATATTTTTGTTTCAAAATTTGCCACACATTCTCGACTGGGGCAGAGGGGACAGGCACCCTCTTCTACAGCTATGCCTTTGTAATGTGTGCAGAATATGGTTTTGCATTGTCTTGTTGAAATATCTCTGGAAAAGATGTCATCTTGAAGGCAACAAGGCAGCATATGTTGCTCCAAAATCTCAACGTACTTTTCTGAATTGATGCAGTCATCACAGAAGTGTAAGTTACTTTTGCCAAGTACACTGCCACAACCCCATATCATGACAGACCCTGGCTTTTAGACTTGTTGCTGGTAACAGTCTGGATGGTCATTTTCATCTTTGGTCTGGTGCACATGGTGTCCATTTCTTACAAAAAAGACATGGAATACTGATTTGTCTGACCAAAGTACATGTTTTTACTGTGTGATGGTCCATCCCAGATGCCTTCGAGCCTAGAAAAGTCAATGGCACTTCTGGACACAGTTAATATAAGGCTTCCTTTTTGCACAGTAATGTTTTAACTGGCATTTGTGGATGTACTGTAACTCCATATTGTAGTACTTGACAAAGCTTTGCCAAAGTAATGCTGAGCCCATGTGGTTATATCAGCTATAAATTAAGGATCGTTCTGGATGCAATGCCATCTGAGGGATCGGAGATCACAGGTGTTCAGCTTAGGCTTATGCCCTTGCTCTTTATGCACCGAAATTCCTCCAGATTCCTGGAATCATTTAATGATATTATGCACTGTAGATGGTAAAATATCCAAATCCCTTTCCTATCTTTCTTTGAGGAACATTGTTTTTGAAAATTTCAGTTATTTCCTCATGCACTATTTGACAAACTGGAGATCCTCCGCCCATCTTTGCTCCTCAAAGGCTACGTCTTTCCTGTATACTGATTTTGTACCAACTCATGATTACAATCACCTGCTGATATCACCTGTTTCAAATCACATCATTATTTAATTGTTTCACTACATTACTAGCCCTAAATTGCCCGTCCCAACATTTTTTTTTTAAGATGTGCTGCAGGCCTGAAACACAGGAATGCATGGATATTAGCAAATGAAATGAAGTTGACCAGGTAAAAGAGGAAACATCTTGGGTTCATACTGTCTGCAATGAAATACATGTCAAAGTAAATTTAGCAATCACTGATTTCTTTTTTATTTGCATGTTCTATACCATCCCAGTTTTTTTCTGATTTGGGGTTGTAGAAATTAGAAAATAGTCAAAATACAGAAAAACCTCTAAATGAGTAGGTGTGTCCAAAATTTTGTCTGGTACAGCGCCAATATTCAAAGCTCCACTGTCACCTCACAGCAAGAAGGTCCTGGGTTCGAGCCCAGCGACCGACAAGGGCCTTTCTGTGTGGAGTTTGCATGTTCTCCCCGTGTTTGCATGGGTTTCTTCCTGGTGCTCTGGTTTCCCCCACAGTCCAAAGACATGCAGGTTAGGCTAATTGGTGGCTCTAAATTGACCGTAGGTGTGAACGTGAGTGTGAATGGTTGTTTGTGTCTCTAAGTGTCGGCCCTGCAATGACCTGACGACTTGTCCAGGATGTACCCCGCCTTTCACCCATAGTCAGCTGGGATAGGCTCCAGCTTGCCTGTGACCCTGAATGGTTACAGATAATGGATGGATGGATGGATGGATGGATGGATGGATGGATGGATGGATGGATATGCAAAGCTCAACTTTACAGCTTCCAAGCTCTGTATTAAATAAGTTTCATATAAGCACAATTACATATACAACTAGCATTTTGTCTAAGTTGCAACTCACATGGAGCCTGCCTCCACGTTTGGACCTCGTATGTAAAAAGGAACACGAATGTCAAACTCATAGGGCATGGACTTGCCCTTAATGAGGCCAAACTGGCCAATATGGTAGCCATGGTCAGACATGTAGATAAGGTAGGTGTTTTCCAATTCCCTCATTTCCACCAGCATATTGTACACCTTTTGATGAAAGAGAAACAGACAAGCACATTTTTTTCTTGCAAGTTCTCAAGGTCAAAAAGTATTGGATAGTTTGTCCTAAAACAATACAGTAGAGGTGGGCATATTCACATTCATTTAATAGTTAGTTGAAGTGAATGAGATTTTACACCTTTTCTACACTGTCATCAACAGACAGCAGGGTTTGCAGTCGCCTTCTCTGCAGCATATTGGTGAACTGCATGTGAACAGGTTTCATAGGGCCAGTGTTTTGCAATATCCAGTGCTTGTCCGGGTTAGGGGCATAATTGTAGCTTGGAGTTCTGAAGGGACAATTGTCACCAGAAATTATTTAGAAAAAAAAGGCTTCTGTAAAAAGCTGACAATATTTTCAATTCCCTTTCATGGTATGACTTGACTGTACTTCAGGACTGCAGATATTTTGGCTGTTTTCATGTGACATGCGTGTTTTCATCACCAGAGGCATAGAATCCATCCCATTAAAGGGAAAATTCATAATAAGAGAGTACTTTGTGCTACGGCCAATTTCAGAATTTCTACTTTGGGTTGCAACAGACCTGATTATTCACAATTGTTCTTCATTTGTGACAAACACAGGATTAGTTTGCATCACTATTGCATTTGATTATGTTTGATGAATTTAAAAAGTGTGCATTTTGTAAGGTAGAAGACAGCTTAATAATATGATATTCTAAAATTAAGAAAATAATATAATTAAAATAGATACATCTAAAAATATTTTTACTCTAAATCAACCTTAACCAAAAGTGGCAAAAAATAAAACATTATGCTTGTCAGGGTGCAGGCACTTATGGATACAGGCACAGGGGAGAGCAGGTGAAGCAAACAATAGAATGAGCCAAATCGGGAACCAGGAAGCATAGTCAAAACGAACATGCAGGGGTCGGTTGATCAGTGAACAGGATATCATAGTAGAGACAAAGAAATGGGGTCGGAATGAAACAAACATGGGTCGACGCACAGGGAATCAGGTGGAAAGTAAACGGCTCAGTATAGTTCAGTGGAGAACATTATACAATACTTCGCAACTGGAGAGTGTGAATGCTGGGCTTTAAATAGAGGAAGTGATTACGAGAAAAAGGTGCAATTAATAGTCAGGTGACAGGGGGCGCTGAGACTCCTGGTTATTGTAGTTCTGAACAGCCGTGCTTGAAGGATGTTCTGAGCTAGAGCTCTCAACTCTGTTACTGACAGAAGGCCCCCCCAGGGGCTCCCTCTGGGAGCAACTAGGTCACCCTCTCCCTGTAGGTGCTGGCTTGTTAGGGTGTAGGCTGTGGAATTCTTGTGTTAGGAGAGGGTCCAGCATGTCCTTAGAGTTCACCCAACTTTGCTCCTCTGGCCTGTAGCCTTCCCAGTCTACCAGGCACTCCAGCTGACCCTGTCTACACAGAGTTCAGGATCTTGTTTACCTGCTAGATGGGTTCACCTTCAATGTCTGGGGAGGGGGCTCTTGGGTGGGTGTGTTCATGGCTAAGGGGCCGTGGATAGCAGGTTTCAGACAGGAAACATGGAACATGGGTGCTATTCTGTTGTGAGGTGGGAGCACTAGTTTGTAAGATACTTTATTAATACAGCGTAGAACCTTGTATGGACCTTGTAGTTTCTTGCATACGTTGGCTTCTTTGAGATCCCTCATGAAGACCCACACCCGATCACCTAGAGAGTACTCTGGGTTCTTGCTTCTGTGTTTATCTGCATATTGTTTGTATTTAGAGTTTACAAGTTCCAATCTCTGGTGTACCTCCTCCCATACTTGCTGACTCCTCTTGAACCATCAGTCCACTGCTTCTACCTGAGTGAGTCATCACATGGAAACAGGGGGAGTTGGTAGCCGAGTATGCACTGAAATGGTGTCAATTGCATGGCAGAGTGTTTTAGTGAGTTCTGTGCATACTTGGCCTATGGGAGGAATTGTTCTCAATCCCCCTGATTCCACATACAAAATATACATAGAAAGCAGCCTACCTCCTGATTTGCATGCTCTACCTGGCCATTGGACTGCAGGTGATAACCAGACATGAGACTCACTGAAACACCTAATCATTCCATGAAGCAGGACCACAGTTTTGAGATAAATTGGGGGCCCGGTCACTCACAATGTCTTCTGGGATGCCTAAATAAAGAAAAACATGGTTGAAAATGAGTTTGGCAGTTTGAAAAGCAGTGGGTAGTCCAGGTAGCAGGAGGAGTCTGATCGCCCTTGAGAATCTGTCTATAATGAGCATGATGACTATGTTACGTTGGGATGGTGGTAGGTTGGTGATGAAGTCAATAGCGACGTGTGACCAGGGTCTTTGAGGCACCAGGAGTGAGCATAATTTCCCAGCAGGTGGAGCTTGAGGTATCTTGGCTTGGGCACAGGCTGAACAAGTTGAGACAAAGTGATTGATCTCAGAGATCATGTTTTCCCACCAGTACTTGTTGCTTATTAACTGGTATGTTCTGTGACTGCTGGAATGACCAGTGGCTAGGGATGCATGTGCCCAAGTGATGAGCTTCCCTCTGAGGTCGAGTGAGATGTACAAATGACATTTGGGGGACAGTTCTCGGGAGGGGTCGGGGGTTGAGAGTATTTGATCTCTTCATCTAGGTCCCAGGTGATGGCTTGGGCGCACAGTCAGGTGCTAGGATGGAATTTGGTTCTGAATTAAGGGATGAGGAGTTGGGTATTCAGGAGAGTGCATCAGCCTTTGTGTTCTTGGTGCCAGGACGGTAAGAGATCGTGAACTGAAAAAGTGTAAAGAATAGGGCCCACCTGGCTTGTCGAGGATTGAGATGTTTGGTGGTCTTCAGGTATTCTAGGTTCTTATTATCCTTTAGAATTATAAGCAGATCTGTGGCACCCTCCAGCCAGTGTCTCCACTCCTCCAGGGCCAATTTGATTGCAAGGAGTTCTCGATTGCCAATGTCATAATTCCTTTCAGTAGGTGTAAGCTTCTTCAAGAAGAACACTACTGGGTGCAACTTGGGTTTCACACTGAATCATTGTGAAAGCACACTTCCTACTCCCATCTCAGATGCATCCACTTCCACTACAAAAGCTTTGGCAGAGTCTGGATGTTGTAATATGGGAGCAGAGGTGAAAGGTACTTTAAGCTGTTTGAAAGCCTCCTCAGCTGTCAGGTTCCATTGGAGGCACCGTGGCCCATTCTTTAATAATGAGGTAAAAGGGGCGGCTATGGTACTGAAACTTCTGATGAAATGCCAGTAGAAGTTTGCAAAACCTAAGAAACATTACAATTCTTTTAATGTCGTGGGAGTAGGCCATGAAGTGACTGCGGAGACCTTAGACTGATCCATGCTGACCTTTTCAGCACTAATGATACAGTGGAGCAAAAAAGTATTTAGTCAGTCACCAATTGTGCAAGTTCTCCCACTTAAAAAGATGAGAGAGGCCTGTAATTTTCATCATAGGTATACCTCAACTATGAGGGACAAAATGAGAAAAAAAAATCCAGAAAATCACATTGTCTGATTTTTAAAGAATTTATTTGCAAATTATGGTGGAAAATAAGTATTTGGTCAATAACAAAAGTTCATCTCAATACTTTGTTATATACCCTTTATTGGCAATGACAGAGGTCAAACGTTTTCTGTAAGTCTTCACAAGGTTTTCACACACTGTTGCTGGTATTTTGGCCCATTCCTCCATGCAGATCTCCTCTAGAGCAGTGATGTTTTGGGGCTGTCACTGGGCAACATGGACTTTCAACTCCCTCCAAAGATTTTCTATGGGGTTGAGATCTGGAGACTGGCTAGGCCACTCCAGGACCTTGAAATGCTTCTTACGAAGCCACTCCTTCATTGCCTGGGTGTGTTTGGGATCACTGTCATGCTAAAAGAACCAGCCATGTTTCATCTTCAATGCCCTTGCTGATGGAAGGAGGTTTTCACTCAAAATCTCACGATACATGGCCCCATTCATTCTTTCCTTTACATGGATCAGTCATCCTGGTCCCTTTGCAGAAAAACAGCCCCAAAGCATGATGTTTCCACCCCCATGCTTCACAGTAGGTATGGTGTTCTTTGGATGCAACTCAGCATTCTTTCTCCTCCAAACACGACAAGTTGAGTTTTTACCAAAAAGTTCTATTTTGGTTTCATCTGACCATATGACATTATCCCAATCCTCTTCTGGATCATCCAAATGCTCTCTAACAAACTTCAGATGGGCCTGGACATGTACTGGCTTAAGCAGCGGGACACGTCTGGCACTGCAGGATTTGAGTCCCTGGTGGCGTAGTGCATTACTGATGGTAGCCTTTGTTACTTTGATACCAGCTCTCTGCAGGTCATTCACTAGGTCCCCCCATGTGGTTCTGGGATTTTTGCTCACCATTCTTGTGATCATTTTGACCCCACAGGGTGAGATCTTGCGTGGCGCCCCAAATTGAGGGAGATTATCAGTGGTCTTGTATGTCTTCCATTTTCTAATAATTGCTCCCACAGTTGATTTCTTCACACCAAACTGCTTACTTATTGCAGATTCAGTCTTCCCAGCCTGGTGCAGGTCTACAATTTTGTTTCTGGTGTCCTTTGACAGCTCTTTGGTCTTGGCCATAGTGGAGTTTGGAGTGTGACTGTTTGAGGTTGTGGACAGGTGTCTTTTATACTGATAATGAGTTCAAACAGGTGCCGTTAATACAGGTAATGAGTGGAGGACAGAGGAGCCTCTTAAAGAAGTTACAGGTCTGTGAGAGCCAGAAATCTTGCTTGTTTGTGGGTGACCAAATACTTATTTTACCGAGGAATTTACCAATTAATTCATTAAAAATCCTACAATGTGATTTCCTGGATTCTTTCCCCCCATTCTGTCTCTCATAGTTGAAGTGTACCTATGATGAAAATTACAGGCCTCTCTCATCTTTTTAAGTGGGAGAACTTGCACAATTGGTGGCTGACTAAATACTTTTTTGCCCCACTGTATATCCAAGAAATGAGATCTGATGAATGTGAAATTCACATTTCGCTGCCTTCACAGACAGGTGCGAACAGTTTTGGCACCCTTGAGAGTCATTAGTGTGATCTGTGGACCATTGGCTCTCTCTGCTATCATGCGAGTCATTAAAGTCAGCTGAGTTTTAATATGGATGTGTATTCAGTTTTCTGGGAAGTGTGCCAAGGACTGCATTGTAGGTGGCTGATAAGTGGTGTCTCAGACCCCCTCCTCTGTTCAGTGATGGTTGTTCCAGGTTGACGAAGATGGCTTCTTTTACTCCTCTTCAGTGGCGTGCACAGATAGACACGAGGTGGTGCTCAAGCACCTGCCCCTCTGCCCAAAAAAGTGCCCTTTTGAATTATTATTTATTTTATTTATTTATTTACAGTTTACTGAGGCCAATGTCGACATGATCTTTTAGAAAAGCCGTGGCATTAAAAGCGTGTGTGAAAATAATGTCCCGATGTGTGCCCCCTCCGCACACACACCGGACCTCTGTCTCTCTTGCTCTGTCACGTGAACAAGCGTGCAGTGCATTCAATGTGAGGTTGCAGCAGCATAGCATCCTGGAAGCCATGGCCTTGTCGTAGCGCAGACAACACATCGGGCAGTCAGTCAGCTCTTCCCCTGCCCCACCAGCCAGGTAACACATGAATCGAGTGAAAATGTATTGTTTGCCCTCTAAGCCCAAGCTGTAATTATTTTGTCGTGAAGTAGCCCGTCGCATACAGAAACAACTGCACATAAGTATTATATTTTTTGCTAGACCATTTTCAGATTTAGGAAAACAAAAATTTCTTTTTCTATTTTGTTCAACTAGAGATTCCTGGCAAAGTCAAAAAGCCTTGATGTAATAAATTAACATTAAGTGGTTGTTTTACACCTTTAAAAACTAAAACGGGTCAGTGGCGACCCGAACACAAGAGGAGGGTTAAATCTCAGACTTTTATAATAAGGTGTTCCACATGCGCAAAAAAAGTGCCCTTTTTTTCCCCCCCAGAGCACTTACCCCCCAAAATGTCTGTGCACACCACTGCTCCTCTTTCAAACCACCGATCTTCTCTGGCTAAAATGCATACATTGCAGTCCTGAAACAAGTGTTTTTTGTTATTGATAAGAAGATAGACTGCAGAGTCCTGGCCAAAGGAACTGGCTCTCCTGTGTTGAGCCATGTGCCTGTGAAGCGGTTGTTTCCTTTCCCCAATGTACATGTCTGTGCATTCCTTGCTGCGTTGAATTGCATACACTACAGTGTCCTGTTTGTGTCTGGGTATTTTGTTCTTAAGGTGGACCAATTTCTGCCTCAAAATGTTACTGGGTCTGAAATGTACAGGAATGTCGTGTTCGTAGAAGATCCTCCTGAGTTTCTCAGATAATCCAGAAATGTAAAGAATGACAATGTTATTGCATTTGTTGCTGTTTTCTTCCCTGTCCATTATGTTTCTTTTTCTGGTCTTGATGAAAGCCCAATTGGGATAGCCACATTTCTGAAGTGCTTCCTTGATGTGTTTTTGCTCCTTCTCTTTTCCCTCTGCCATTGTAGGAATGTTCTGAGCCCTGTGATGTAAGGTCCTAATGACCCCTAATTTGTGTTCCAGTCAGTGGCCAGAGTCAAACGGTCGGTACTGGTCTGTGTGTGTGGATTTCCAGTAGACCTCGATGCTAAGACTTCTGTCTTGTGCATGCCACAGTCCAAAAAGGCTAGGTTGTTTCACTTGGGAGAACATGTACGGTGGGGAAATGAAACAACCACTTCACAGGCACATGGCTCAACACAGGAGAGCCAGTTCCTCAGGCCAAGACTCTGCAGTCTATCTTCATCTCAATAACAAAGGACACTCGTTTCAAGAGTGGGGCGGCATGGTGGTGTAGTGGTTAGCGCTGTCGCCTCACAGCAAAAAGGTCCGGGTTCGAGCCCCACGGCCAGCAAGGGCCTTTCTGTGCGGAGTTTGCATGTTCTCCCCATGCCCGCGTGGGTTTCCTCTAGGTGCTCCGGTTTCCCACACAGTCCAAAGACATGCAGGTTAGGTTAACTGGTGACTCTAAATTGACCGTAGGTGTGAATGTGAGTGTGAATGGTTGTGTGTGTCTGTGTGTCAGCCCTGTGATGACCTGGCAACTTGTCCAGGGTGTACCCCGCCTTTCGCCCGTAGTCAGCTGGGATAGGCTCCAGCTTGCCTGCGACCCTGTAGAACAGGATAAAGCGGCTAGAGATAATGAGATGAGATGAGACTCATTTCAAGACTGCAATGTATGCATTTTTGCCAGAGAAGACCGGTTGTTTGAAAGAGGAGTAAAAGAAGCCATCTTTGTCAACCTGGAATGACCATTGCTGAACAGAGGAGGTGGTCTGAGACACCACTTATCAGCCACCTACAATGCAGTCCTTGGCACACTTCCTAGAAAACTGAATACACATCCACACCAAAACTCAGCTGACTTCAATGACTCGCATGATGGCAGAGAAAGCCAATGACCCACAGATCATCCTAATGACTCTCAAGGGTGCTAACACCATTCACACCCAGCCCCCCAGTGACCTACACCTACAGGATGACTCAAAGACCCAGGTGACCTCAACGACTCTCCATAGGGTTGCTTTTGGTCCACTAGAGGATAAATACCTGGAACTTCCCACTAGTCAGACAGAACTGAAGAAGCCTTTCAGATGAGAGGCAAAATATCAAGAATTTCAAACAAGTCCAGTTGCCTTTTTTTTAGCACCTACAGTTTATATACCGTAGTTTTGTTCATAAGTATTTGGAAAGTGACACAATTTTCATAATTTTGTCTCTGTACACCACCACAATGAAGCAATCAATGTGTAATTGAAGTGAAGAGAAAGATCTGAAACTGCTTTAATTCAAGGGGTTTAACAAAAAATATTTGCATTAACCATTTAGGAATTACAGCCTTTTTAATATTTTCACAGGCTCAAAGGGAATTGACAATTGACAGAAGGAATTGGTCAATTGAGTGATAAGCAGTTTCATGGCCAGGTGTGGTCTCATAATTTCCTCATAAATTCATGATAGATTATAGAGATAGAAGGTCTTGTGTTGATTCCAGGTGTTCAATTTGCATTTGGTAGCTGTTCATGGGAACTCTCAATGTGTGGTCCAAAGCGATATCAATGCAAGTGAAGAAGGCCATCATTAGGCAGACAAAACAAAACAGCCTTATCAGAGAGATAGCAAAAACTTTAGGAGTGGCCAAATCAACAGTTTGGTAAACTCTGGAAAAGAAGGAACTGGCAAGCTCAGCAACCCTTAAAGGCCTGGAAGACCATGGAAGGCAACTAAAGTGGATGATTCCACAGAATTATTTCCTTGGTGAAGAAAAACCTCTTTACAGCATGTAGCAAAGTCAAAAACAATCCTGAGGAGGTAGCCGTATCACTGTCAAAGTCTACAATCAAGAGACACTTTCATGAATTTAAAATACACTTAAATCAAGATGCAAACCACTGATAATATTCAAGAATATAATGGCCAGATTAGACTTTGCTGGACAACAACTGAAAAAAGCCTGCCCAGTTCTGGAACAAAATTATTTGGACAGATGAAACCAAAATTAACTTGCACCAGAATTATAGGAAGAGAAAAGTATGGAGGAGTGTTATGGCATGGGTATATATGGGTTACTGGTGTTTATTGATGTGACTCCTGAAAGAAGTTACAGGATAAATTGTCAAGTGTATAGATCTACAACCCCGATTCCCAAAAAGTTGGGACAAAGTACAAATTGTAAATAAAAACGGAATGCAATAATTTACAAATCTCAAAAACTGATATTGTATTCACAATAGAACATAGACAACATATCAAATGTCAAGAGTGAGACATTTTGAAATTTCATGCCAAATATTGGCTCATTTGAAATTTCATGACAGCAACACATCTCAAAAAAGTTGGGACAGGGGCAATAAGAGGCTGGAAAAGTTAAAGGTACAAAAAAGGAACAGCTGGAGGACCAAATTGCAACTCATTAGGTCAACTGGCAATAGGTCATTAACATGACTGGGTATAAAAAGAGCATCTTGGAGTGGCAGCGGCTCTCAGAAGTAAAGATGGGAAGAGGATCACCAATCCCCCTAATTCTGCACTGACAAATAGTGGAGCAATATCAGAAAGGAGTTCAACAGTGTAAAATTGCAAAGAGTTTGAACATATAATCTATAGTGCATAATATCATCAAAAGATTCAGAGAATCTGGAAGAATCTCTGTGTGTAAGGGTCAAGGCCGGAAAACCATACTGGGTGCCCGTGATCTTCGGGCCCTTAGACGGCACTGCATCACATACAGGCATGCTTCTGTATTGGAAATCACAAAATGGGCACAGGAATATTTCCAGAGAACATTATCTGTGAGCACAATTCACCATGCCATCCGCCGTTGCCAGCTAAAACTCTATAGTTCAAAGAAGAAGCTGTATCTAAACATGATCCAGAAACGCAGACGTCTTCTCTGGGCCAAGGCTCATTTAATCTGGACTGTGGCAAAGTGGAAAACTGTTCTGTGGTCAGACGAATCAAAATTTGAAGTTCTTTATGGAAATCAGGGACACCGTGTGATTCGGACTAAAGAGGAGAAGGATGACCCAAGTTGTTATCAGCACTCAGTTCAGAAGCCTGCATCTCTGATGGTATGGGGTTGCATTAGTGCGTGTGGCATGGGCAGCTTACACATCTGGAAAGACACCATCAATGCTGAAAGGTATATCCAGGTTCTAGAGCAACATATGCTCCCATCCAGACAACGTCTCTTTCAGGGAAGACCTTGCATTTTCCAACATCACGATGCCAAACCACATACTGGATCAATTACAGCATCATGGCTGCATAGAAGAAGGGTCTGGGTACTGAACTGGCCAGCCTGCAGTCCAGATCTTTCACCCATAGAAAACATTTAGCGCATCATAAAACGGAAGATACGACAAAAAAGACCCAAGACAGTTGAGCAACTAGAATCCTACATTAGACAAGAATGGGTTAACATTCCTATCCCTAAACTTGAGCAACTTGTCTCCTCAGTCCCCAGACGTTTACAGACTGTTGTAAAGAGAAAAGGGGATGTCTCACAGTGGTAAACATGGCCTTGTCCCAACTTTTTTGAGATGTGTTGTTGTCATGAAATTTAAAATCACCTAATTTTTCTCTTTGAATGATACATTTTCTCAGTTTAAACATTTGATATGTCATCTATGTTCTATTCTGAATAAAATATGGAATTTTGAAACTTCCACATCATTGCATTCTGTTTTTATTTAGGGCCCGAGCCCTATGGGCGAAGGCCCTATTGTTCTTGTAAGAGTTCACTATTATTATTCTTCCGTCTTCTTCTTCTTCTTCTTCTTCTTTATTTTTCTCCGCTGTTGGGCCATTTTCGGGGCGCTTGCCATGGGCGAAAACGCACGAAATTTGGCACCACTTCCGAGAATTGCCACCGCTACTCAGAACCAAAAGCTCAAACTTGGCCGGGGCTCAGGGCCTCTATAGCGCCCCCTAAGTCGTTGTGATTTTGGCCTCCCGCATTAAGGTGCCTGGGTGCCATGTAGTTTGCAGTACTGGCATGCCATTTGGTATGCATATGTATCTCACTAAGCCGGACAAAAATGTAATGCCGATGCATTAGCCACGCCCAACAGGAAGTGAGGTAATTTCACTTTTGTGCGAAATGCATGGCCACGAAGACGGCGCAACTCCTCCTAGACCGTTCATAGGAATGTCACCAAAATTGATATACATCATCTACAGACATGGCTGACAAAAGTTACTAAATACGTTTCACGGAGGATGAACCGTTCAGAAGTTATACGTCAATCAATTTTCACTTCAAAATTTTACATGCTAAAAAATTCATAACAAATCTTCTAATTGCTCAAACATGCTCATACTTCACACGCTAATCACTCATTGGGCTTCTGACATGTTACCCAATTTCTGTGATATTTCGCCACTGGGGGCGCTATTTTTGGGCAAAAAATCCAATCTTTCCTCAATTTTGGTCAAACTTCACGGCCACCCTCTTACTACCTCCCATGTCATGTATACCACATTTTGGGAATTTCCGTCCATGGGGGGCGCTGTTTTTGGCCGACGCAATTTCTCCAAAATGGGTTTTTGGTTAATTATTCCATAATGCTTTTCTTTCACACCTCTACCTTGTGCTAGTACGTTGCTGTTGTAGACACTTATTTTTCCAACTCATAATCACTCATGTACAGCATAGCGCCACCTACTGACATGGGAAAAACCAAAACATTTATTCTTCAAAAATCTATATCTCATCTTCTATTTACTGAATTTTCATCACACTTCATACGCAAACTCTTCATAGCTCACCTGACATATACGCCAAATTTTGTGCACTTTCGCCACTGGGGGTGCTGGTTATGGCAGAAATGATATTGCAGCTTCTGATTTGTCAACGTTGGCAAGCAAACTCTTTACAAGACCCTTATTGGGGCGCTTGCCATGGTCGACAACGCTCGAAATTTGGCTCCTTTTTCTTAGACTGCCACCGCTACTGCAAACCAGAAGCCCAGATCCAGGCGGGCCTCAGGGCCTCTATAGTGCCCCCTAACGTGTTGTGATTTTTGCCTCTTGCATTAAGGTGCCTGGTTGCCATGTAGTTTGTAGTCGTGGCATGCCCTTTGGTACGCATATGTATCTCACCAAGCCGGACAAAAATGTAATGCCAATGCATTAGCCACGCCCTACAGGAAGTGAGGTCATTTCACTTTTGTGCGAAATGCATGGCCACGAAGACGGCGCACCTCCTCCTAGAACGTTCATAGGAACGTCACCAAAATTGATACACATATCTACAGACATGGCTGACAAAAGTTGCTAAATACGTTTCACGTAGCGTAAACCGTTCAGAAGTTATACGTCAATCATTTTTCAATGCAGAATTTTACATGCTTAAGAATTCATAACAAATCTTCTAATTGCTCAACACTGCTCATACTTCACACGCAAATCACTCATTGGGCTTCTGACATGTGACCCAATTTCTGTGATGTTTCGCCACTGGGGGCGCTATTTTTGGGCAAAAAATCCAATCTTTCCTCAAATTTGGTCAAACTTCACGGCCACCCTCTTACTACCTCCCATGTCATGTATACCACATTTTGGGAATTTTCGTCCATGGGGGGCGCTGTTTTTGGCCCACGGAATTGCTCCAAAACGGGTTTTTGGTAAATAATTCCATAATGCTTTTCCTTCACACCACTACCTTGTGATAGTGCGTTGCTGTTGTAGACACTTATTTTTCCAACTCATAATCGCTCATGTGCAGCATAGCGCCACCTACTGACATGGGAGAAACCAAAAAATTTATTCTTCAAAAATCAATATCTCATCTTCTATTTTCTCAATCTTGATCAAACTTGATACGCACACTCTTAACAGGTCACCTGACATATGTGCCAAATTTTGTGAACTTTTGCCACTGGGGGCGCTGTTTTCAGGCAACAATTTATATCTCGGCTTCTGATTGGTCAAACTTGATCAAACTTTACAAAACAACTCTTCATAGGTCCCTTGACATGTATACCAAATTTGGTGAACTTTCACCACTGGGGGCGCTCATTGCGCTGTAGCAGTTGCAGGAGAGGTGTTTACAATCATGAGGCACCAGGAGTATGTTGTTTTGGTTGCCTTAAACACACATGACTTGTGGGGAATGGGTGGGCAGTCGGGAGCAAGTGTTGCAGCGTTACATACAGACTAATAGATGTCTAACAGAAGACAATCCTATGTAGCTATAGCTTGGTGACTGATGAGGTAAATACATTACTTTGGTTGGGAAGCCATGGCATAAAATGTTCTGTCCATGACAACATCTCAGCGCACCGTGTACTCTGTGTCCAATTCTGTGCTTTGTCGCCATTGTGGGAGTAATGTCTCTTGCCGAAGACGCTGTGGAAGGTATTTCGCGGGGACGCATGCCCCCGCCCCCCTTGGCCGCTGGCGCGAGGGCCCGTCGAGGCCGCTTGCGGCTTTAATTACAATTTGTACTTTGTCCCAACTTTTTTGGAATTGGGGTTGTATATAATGCCCCCAAAACATACTATGAAAGCAACTCAAGAGCTTCATTGGACAAAGAAATGTCATGTTCTTAAATGGCAGAGTCAGTCACCTGGCTTCAACCCAATTGAACATGCTTTTCACAGTTACTGAAGACAAAAGTGAAGGCAGAAAGACCCACAAACAAGCAGCAACTGAACACAGCTGCAGCAGAGGCATGGCAAAGCGTCTCAAGGGAGGAAACTCAGCATGCAGTGATGTCCATGGGTTCCAGACTTCAGGGGGTCATTGACTGGCAGCCAAGAATTAAAAATAATTATTACATTTATAAATTATATTAGTTGGTCCAAATACCTTTGTGCCTGTCAAAATTGGTGAACTATCTAAAAATGGCTGTAATCCCTAAATGGTTAATGCAATATTTTTGTTAAACCCTTTGAATTAAAGCTGAAATTTTATACTTCAATCACATCTTGACTGCTTCATTTCTAATCTATTGTGGTGGTGTTCAAAGACAAAATTATGAAAATTGTGTTGATGTCCAAATACTTATGGACAAGACTGGAGAGAGAGAGAGAGAGAGAGAGAGAGAGAGAGAGAGAGAGAGAGAGAGAGAGATATGGATAGATAGATGGACTTTATTGGTCCCTTAGGGGAAATTTGGGAACTAGGTACATCTTGCAAGGTTTTCCACAGTTTCTAATTCCAACACTGGAACCGCTGTTTGCACACTGTATACTCACATGTGTTGAGAGGCATTCAGAAAAGCTGTACTGTACTGAGGTGCTGCATCTTCTGGACCATGAGGAGCAACATGGCTCAGCACCATCATCACAGGCTGCTTGGGGTACAGTCTTTTAGACATCCGGAAAAAGCTGATACTATCATTTGTAATAAGGTCAGTGAGGTAGTCCTATAATTTAAGAATTCTGTTAATTAATCATGTCCTTGAAAACAATATAGTGTTTATACCTGCAAATGTCACTGAAGTTTTGTAAACTTTGGGGGGGGGGGGGGGGGGGTATCTTTGTAGAGCTTGAGTAAACTAACTATTTGGTGGAATATGTAAAAATGTCTATAATCCTTAAATGGTTAATGCAAGATTTTTGCATTACCTGAATCAGGTATTATAAAGACTAGAAACATGAAATGGAGTACTTGGTTTTTTTTGCTTGTTTGTTTGTTTGTTTGTTTGTTTTTTGCATGAAGGAAAATAACTTCAGTTAATTTATGTAGGCATTTAAAAGATAAAGAAACAAAAGCACTGGACAGAACCATGTGATACTCCATGTTATGCTTCTCCAGGACTCCATTTCTGCACAAGGTGTAGTTATAGAAGCGAGAGTTCTTCACCAGTGCTACCCACTCCTTCCATCCAGGTGGCACATAGGAGCCATTGTATTCATTCAAATATTTCCCAAAGAAGGCTGTAAGAGACAGTATTTATCTATTAGTAAACAAAGCAATATTAAGAAGCAAAACACAAACTGTTTGATAGAAAATAAAATACAATTTCATGCTACATATACAGTCATGGGAAAAAGAAAGTTTGCCCTCTTTCAGTTTTATGTTTTTCTTTTTGGGGACTTAAATACCAATTTTGAAGTCCTCACCAACTTCAATAAAAAACAAATGACCCCAGTACAAAAATAAGTACACCCTAAAATTCAGTAACATGTAGAACCACCTTTAGCAACTATAACTTGAAGTTTAAAAAAGTTATTTTGGGGTTCAAAGTACAAAGTGATTTTTCTTGTCAGCTGAATTAAGTATACACAGAAATGGAATGACAAAGCTCAGGGTCCACTGTGTACACCTAGTACAAATAAGACAAGATTATTGTGCTCAAACAGACAGGTCTGTGCAATATACAGTGATGCTTGAAAGTTTGTGAACCCTTTAGAATTTTCTATATTCTGCATAAATATGACCTAAAACATCATCAGCTTTTCACACAAGTCCTAAAAGTAGATAAAGAGAACCCAGTTAAACAAATGAGACAAAAATATTATACTTGGTCATTTATTTATTGAGGAAAATGATCCAATATTACTTATCTGTGAGTGGCAAAAGTATGTGAACCTCTAGAATTATCAGTTAATTTGAAGGTGAAATTAGAGTCAGGTGTTTTCAATCAATGGGATGACAATCAGGTGAGAGTGGGCACCCTGTTTTATTTAAAGAGCAGGGATCTATCAAAGTCTGATCTTCACAACACGTTTGTGGAAGTGTATCATAGCATGAACAAAGGAGATTTCTGAGGACCTCAGGGAAAGAAAAAAAAAGTGTTGTTGATGCTCATCAGGCTGGAAAAGGTTAAAAAAACATCTCTAAAGAGTTTGGACTCCACCAATCCACAGTCAGACAGATTGTGTACAAATGGAGAGAATTCAAGACCAGTATTACCCTTCCCAGGAGTGGTCGACCAACAAAGATCACTCCAAGAGCAAGGCATGTAATAGTTGGTGAGGTCACAAAGGACCCCAGGGTAACTTCTAAGCAATAGAGATCTTGCATGTGACGTCACAGCCAATCCAGATTGTAACAGACGCCATCTTGTCAGTCAAACGCCATATTTCCGCCTTCTACTTCTACTTCTGCCTTTTCTTCTGGAAAACCCTACTATATACAATTCTACTACAACGGCTGCGGCTACAAGCTCTCCCTACCTGTGCATGTTTTTTTATGTGTATTTTTGCGTGTTGTTCGTCTGTACCGGACTTCAATATCCACTACAACCGTATGAACTTACTGGACATTGGTTTCCAGCAGAAAACGACGGTTTGCAGCGATTTCCATCACATGCACAACATTCCGGACGAGATAGCGAGACCAGCGGGGTCTCCGTGGATTGTTATCGGGTCTGGCAGGCGAAGGAGGCAGCATCAGGAGAGGAAGCAAAAGCGAGCAGGCAGAGCCGGCCTGTTGACTAAGCTCAGAAAACAGCCACTCAAATCTCCACTGCCAAGCCTCTACCTCTCCAACACCAGATCCATGGTAAACAAGACGGACAATTTGGAATTACAGCTGGAATTACCTTATTCTATTCTATAATCGGCTGGTCAGTGCTATACTCAATACTTAAGTGACTTACCCATCCAATGAGGATTGTTATTTTCTTGTTTACAAGATGCCACATCTGAGGACGGCTGACAAATCCTGAATTTCTGTAAAGATAACTGTCCAGAGATTTATAAGCACGCAGTGCTTCACCACTGAACAGCGAGGGAAAGTTAATGAGGTAATTATACACGTCTGGGTATTCCACCTCCGGCAGTTCAATATCCACTGACACGGTCGTGAAAACTACGTCCGGTAAGCAATAAGGGTCACTAATCTGTAGGTCGTTTATTTTAGACATATATCTAATTATCTGTTCATTAGAAAAATGAGCCATGTAGTCCGTCGGTTGAAATTGATCCATTTTGTATACGAGTGCAGCAGTATTCAGCTGTGTTTTTTACCGACAAGATGGCGGCTGTTTACATTCCGGTCATGTGACTGCAAGATTTCTATTGAAGGCCTCTCTCACATTGGCTAATGTTAATGTTCATGAGTCCACCATCAGGAGAACACTGAACAACAATGGTGCGCATGGCAGGGTTGCAAGGAGAAAGCCACTAGTCTCCAAAAAGAACATTGCTGCTCATCTGCAGTTTGCTAAAGATCACGTGGACAAGCCAGAAGGCTATTGGAAAAATGTTTTGTGGATGGATGAGACCAAAATAGAACTTTTTGGTTTAAATGAGAAGCATTATGTTTGAGAAAGGAAAACACTGCATTCCAGCATAAGAACCTTATCCCATCTGTGAAACATGGTGGTGGTAGTATCATGGTTTGGGCCTGTTTTGCTGCATCTGGGCCAGGACGGCTTGCCATCATTGATGGAACAATGAATTCGGAATTATACCAACGAATTCAAAGGAAAATGTCAGGACATCTGTCCATGAACTGAATCTCAAGAGAAGGTGGGTCATGCAGCAAGACAACAACCCTAAGCACACAAGTTGTTCTACCAAAGAATGGTTAAAGAAGAATAATGTTTTGGAATGGCCAAGTCAAAGTCCTGACCTTAATCCAATCGAAATGTTGCGGAAGGAACTGAAGCGAGCAGTTCATGTGAGGAAACCCACCAACATCCCAGAGTTGAAGCTGTTCTGTATGGAGGAATGGGCTAAAATTCCTCCAAGCCAGCATGCAGGACTGATCAACAGTTACCAGAAATGTTTAGTTGCAGTTATTGCTGCACAAGGGGGTCACACCAGATACTGAAAGCAAAGGTTCACATACTTTTGCCACTCACAGATATGTAATATTGGATCATTTTCCTCAATAAATAAATGACCAAGTATAATATTTTTGTCTCATTTGTTTAACTGGGTTCTCTTTATTGACTTTTAGGACTTGTGTGAAAATCTGATGTTGTTTTAGGTCATATTTATGCAGAAATATAGAAAATTCTAAAGGGTTCACAAACTTTCAAGCACCACTGTACAAGTTGGGTTGAATGTGCATTTACCTTTACATTTCTGAAGTATTTTTACAATTGTGGATAATAGTTTAGACCTTAGTATATAGGAGCATGGATTCAGAGCTATGGAAATACATAATCAGTGATAAGGAGGTTGAGGAGTCTAACAATAGTATATAAGTATATAGTAGTAATAATATTTAATAAAAACAGGGTTATTATTATTATTATTATTATTATTATGTTAGTAGTAGTAGTAATAATAATAATAAAATAATATTATTTTCTTTTTTTATTATTACAAAGAAAAATGTGTTCATTAAATGCATACTCCAAGTTCTTTGTGTGCCTGTAAGTCCATGTCCAAAATAGTCCCTTGGATAAACTGACTATAAGTGGGGTTATGAAGGGATTGTGATCTTGGATGTGATCTAGGATTATCACAATTGTGGATAGTATACAGTACAACAGCAGCATGGATTTGTAGCTATAGAAATATATAAATCAGTGATAAGAAGGTTGATGATTCTAACACGAATATATAAGTGATAGTAGTAATAATAGTTGTAGTAATAATAATAATAAAGGCTAAACAAAAGGGAGTTCTTTTTTGTGATTATTACAGAGAAAAATGCAATTATTATAGGTGTACTCAGAGTTCATTGTGTGACTGTAAGTTCATGTGCAAAAGAGTCCCTTGGATAAAGTGACTGTGCATGAATATAAGCGGGGTTATGAGGGAATTGTGATCTAAGATCTTGAGGTAGTGTGGAAGATCCTGGGAGGCAGTGTGGTGTTGAGGAGCCTGACAGCCTGGGGGTCAAAACTATCACACAACCTGGAAGATCTGGTTCTGATGCTGCAGTCTCTCCTATTAAATGGCAGAAGTGTGAAAAATCCAAGTGAGGGGTGGGAGGGGTCATGCACAATGCTGCAGACCTTGCGGACACTGCGTTTGCTGAAAGTTTCTTCAGGTGAGGGGAGCCCCACCTCAGTAATGCTCTCTGCTATCCTCACCATCTTCTACAGGCACTTGTGGTCAGACATGTTGCAGTTGCCATACCAGACAGTCTCATCATTTTTGAAGAAATTTTGGCCCACTCTACTTTACAGTATTGCTTCAGTTCACTGATATTTGAAGGCATTCATTTATGCAAAGCTCTATTAAGATCCTGCTAAAGCATCTCATTGGGGTTGAGCTCTGGACTTTGACTTGGCTATTCCAACTCCTGGGGAGATTGAACCCAGTCTTGAAGGCTCCCCATTTGTAAACAATCTTTCTCTCTGTAGAATGGTGACTTTTGTTGTTTGGAGATGGCCTTATAACATTTACCAGATTGATGAGCAACAAGAATTACTTCTCTGAGTTTGTGGCTGATGTCCTTTCTTCTGGGCAGGAGGTAGACATGCTCCAGTGCACCAAACTGACAAAGGTTTTGCTCCAATATATGTAGTCCCATGCATCCATCCATTTTCTATACTGTTTATCTGTTTACCTCAACAGCGCAGAGAACTCAGCGGCTGCTTTGGAGAACAATAAGCACATCTCTTGGCTCTCAAGTGAAGACCCGAGAGTCAAGACCAGTAACTTCACTTGTGTAACTCAATTGAGCAACACAACTGACAAGGCAAGATACACTACTGACTTACAGGCACAATGTGCTTCCAAAGGATCCCTGTGCTACACCTGCGACATAGGCCTTTCTACCGCACCACTCGTTACAGAAATCTGTCTAACCTTCAGTTATTACAACCTGCCAGATCTACGTTCTTCGCTGTCGGACTATGGAACTGCCAATCAGCTGTTAACAAGGCCGACTTCATCTCTGCCTACGCCAGCAGTCTGTCTCTGAACCTGCTGGCACTCACTGAAACCTGGCTTAAACCGGAAGACACAGCAACCCCGGCAGCACTGTCATCTACCCATTCCCTCTCACACACCCCTCGGGTAATTCAACGAGGAGGAGGAACTGGGATCCTAGTTGACAATCAGTGGAGCTACACTACACTACTGCCTAACAACATCTACAAGTCTTTTGAGTACCACGCTATCAAGGTGACAGCTCCAGCTAAAGTCACTGTTACCATCATCTACCGCCCCCCAGGACCACTGGGTGAATTCGTGGATGAGCTCGACATCTTGATCTCCTCCATTGATCTAGATTGTCCCTTACTCGTCCTCGGTGACTTCAACATTCACCTCGACAAATCATATGCCACAGACTTCATCACTCTTATACATGCATTTGACCTACAATTAGCTCTCCAACTCACAAGAATGGACACCAACTCGACTTAATCCTAACAAAGAACTGTGTAGCGGAGGAAGTGACTGTTACACCACTACACATTTCTGATCACTACTTCATTCGTTTTACTATCTCCCTCCCTGAACTACTGTCCACCCCTCCTACCATGGTCACCTTCAGGCGTAACCTACGTAACCTGCCAATTACTAGTCTTGCTTCAGCTGTCGTCACGGCCTTGCCTCCTCTCTGCACACTTGACTCGCTGGACGTTAATGAGGCTACAGAGGTATTCACCTCTACTCTAAGATCTTGTCTGGACACCCTGTGCCCCTTAACCTCGAAACCTGCACGCTGTACCCAACCCCGTCCATGGCTGACAGACACCATCCTGGCCCAGCGCACCACCTTGAGAGCAGCAGAAAGGAAGTGGCATAAGACAAGCAACCCCAACGATCTAGAAGCATACCGATCTCTACTTGCTTCCTTCTCCTCTTTTGTAAGAACTGCGAAGATGGCCTACTACAATGACAAGATCACCAACACTACAGATTCAGGGAAGCTATTCTCTATCTTTAAATCATTACTCTACCCTCCCTCACCTCCAGTTGTCACAAATCTCACTGCAGATAATTTTGCCTCCTTTTTTACGGAAAAGGTAGCTGTAATTAGTAAGCAATTTGGTGAACCTTCCATTTTCTTTCAAACTACCACCCAAACAGTTTCTGGTGCAGTACTCTCTGAGTTTACTCCACTCTCAGAGAGTGATGTATCAAAGTTAATCAAGGAAAGTCGCCCCACTATCTGCCAGCTGGACCCTCTGCCCACTAATCTACTCCAAGCCATTTTTTCCAACAGTGGTTCTAGCAATTACATCCATTATGAACAATTCTTTAGCCTCTGGTACCGTCCCTTCTGCCTTCAAACAAGCAAGAGTGACGCCGCTACTGAAAAAGTCCACACTCAACCCTGCCCAGGTTGAAAACTATCGACCTGTCTTGCTGCTTCCCTTCCTTTCAAAAACTGTGGAGAGGGCAGTAGCTAAACAGGTCACAGAATTTTTAAATCAAAATAATCTTTTGGACCCAAAGCAGTCTGGCTACAGAAGTGGTCACTCTACTGAAACCGCCCTGCTCTCGGTAACTGAAGCTCTAAGGATGGCAAGAACAGAGGGATTGTCCTCTGTACTCATCCTACTGGACCTGTTGGCTGCCTTTGATACAGTCAACCACAGCATACTCCTTAGGATACTCTCGAGTATGGGAATCACGGGTGCTGTACACTCTTGGTTCAAATCCTACCTCGCTGGACGGATCTTTAATGTATCATGGCAAGGTAAACTATCAAAAACTCACACCCTCTCCACAGGTGTACCCCAAGGTTCAGTGCTAGGACCTCTCCTGTTTGCGATGTACACCACCTCTTTGGGAGATGTCATCCACTGACACGGGTTCTCCTACCACTGTTATGCCGATGATACCCAGATGTACCTGTCGTTCCGGCTGGAAGACTCTACAATCTCTGCACGCATCCCAGCCTGCTTTGCAGACCCCTCAACGTGGATGAAGGAACATCACCTGCAGCTGAACTTGTCTAAAACGGAGCTTCTAGTAATTCCAGCCAAAGAGTCAATCAGTCATAACATCAATCTTAAGCTGGGCCCTACTACAGTTGCCCCAAATAAGGTCGCCAAAAACCTGGGAGTCATGATAGATGATCGTCTATCATTTTCTAACTATATTGCATCAGTGGCTAAATCATGTCGATTTGCGCTGTTCAACATACAAAAAATCAGACCGTACCTGACTCAATATGCCACTCAGCTCCTGGTACAGGCCATGGTAATTTCCCGTCTGGACTATTGCAATTCTCTTCTGGCGGGCTTACCTGCTTGTGCAATAAAACTACTGCAAATGGTCCAGAATGGGGCAGCTCGCCTTATATTTACTCAACCAAAGAGGGCTCATGTTACCCCTCTATTTATTGATTTGCACTGGCTACCGGTGGCAGCTCGGATTAAGCACAAAGCCCTAACTCTCGCCTACAAAACTATCTTAGGATCTGCCCCGGCGTATTTGAATATCTTATTGAAGCCATATGTCCCTACCAGGACGTTGCGCTCTTCCAACAAGAACCATCTAGCCATACCTCCTGTCTACACAAAACGTTCCCAGTCTAAGGCCAAGTTTACATTAGACCGTATCTGTCTCATTTTCTTCGCGGATGCACTGTCCGTTTACATTAAAACGCCTGGAAACGGGAATCTGCCAGGGTCCACGTATTCAATCCAGATCGTGTCTGATCCGGTGCTGTGTAAACATTGAGAATACGCGGATACGCTGTGCTGAGCTCTAGCTGGCATCGTCATTAGACAACGTCACTGTGACATCCACCTTCCTGATTCGCTGGCGTTGGTCATGTAACGCGACTGCTGAAAAACGGCGCGGACTTCCGCCTTGTATCACCTTTCATTAAAGAGTATAAAAGTATGAAAATACTGCAAATACTGATGCAAATACTGCCCATTGTGTAGTTATGATGGTCTTTAGGCTTGCCATCCTTCCACTTGCAAGTGGTAAGTGACTTGCGCACAGCGGCTCAGTCCCGAATCACTGCTCGTGCACTACACTCGCGCGCTCTGTGAGCTGCGCAGGGCCGGAGTGCGCACCCTCCAGAGGGCACTCGCTGTTCAGGGCGGAGTGATTTGGAGCGCAGCCGCTGAGGAGGAAGCGATGAGCCGCACTGACACATTTCAACTTACATGCCGAATTAGTCATGTGATTAGCGTATCCGTGTATTGGCGTTGCTGTGTGCACGCGAATCATGTATTGGCGTTGCTGTGTGCATGCTAATCGTTTTTAAAAACGTTAATCTGATGATCCGCTGATACGGTCTAATGTAAACCCCACCTAAGCTGTTCTCAGTGATTGTCCCTCAATGGTGGAATGAGTTACCACTAGCCATTAGACAAGGGTCATCTCTATCATCCTTCAAGTTAGTAAAAACTTATCTGTTTCGTGACATTCTTACTGCATGATGTTATTTACTGTTCTTGTATGATGATGTACTCCTACTTTTTATGTCTGTTTATATCCTTGATTGTTTATGATTCTTGATTGCTACTGTTTATGTTTTCGATTGTAAGTCGTTTTGGGTTTAAAAAGCATCTGCCAAATGCAATTAAAGTAAAGTAAAGTTATCTGATAGGGTAATGGGTGAGCTGGAGCCAATCACAGCTGACTTTGGGTGAGAGGTGGGGTACACCCTGGACAGGTTGCCAGTTTATTGCAGGGCAAACACAGATGAGCAACCATTCACACTCACATTTCACACCTATAGGCAATTTAGAGTAGCCAGTTGACCTAATCTGCATGTTTTTGGACTGTGGGAGTAAACTGGAGAACCTGAAGAAAACCCACACAGGTACAAGGAGAACATGCAAACTCTGTACAGAAAAGCCATGAGGTTCAAACCCAGAACTTCCTTTCTGTGAGGTAACACTGTACTACCGTGCCACCCAGATAGTCACACATCTTGATAATTTACTAATCTTGTACGTTTTAGTAGTTATACCTGGCTGCTAATCACTCTCTTAATGATTGTGGAAGTAAAAAGGGTGTACTTATATATTCCTACCTGGTTTCTGAATGTTTGTTTGTTTGGGGGAATTATTACATATTCAAATCTGTTGGGTTTTTTGATGTTACCTGAGGTTATTTGTTTGTTTACAGAAGTTAGTGGTGACCACACAGTTGTTATTTAGGCCCTAATAAATACAAACATAGAATTGAAGGAGGCTATACTTTCTTTTTCCCATGACTGTACATTTAATATTTTCAATTCAAATTACTGAGCACGAACCAGTCCTGTAGCCTGAACGGTTAAGGTGAACAGCAAAGGTATGAGGCTCATGGTGGGCTTGCCATGAAAGTGATGAACAGTTATCATTGTTGGTGTAGGTGTGGTGGTTGTGCACATATTTTCCACTCAGAATAGAGGATCTAGATGGGCAGCACATAGGAGTGGTAGAAAATGCATTGGAGAAATGGGTGCCTCCCTGCATCATTATACGTTTTGTTTTGTTCATGGCCATCATGGATCCTGAGAGAGAGAGAGAGAGAGAGAGAGAGAGAGAGAGAGAGAGAGAGACTGTGTACTGATAGGAGCAGGTCAAAGGCCAGTAACAAGACCATTATATCACAATGGTAGTGATGAAATTGTTACAGGGTGCATTCCATTTTGCAAGCTGAGATAGTGCCCTTCATTTTAATCCCTCTTCCCCATAGATATAGCTCACCAAGCTCTATGTCTTGGTCATCAGTGAGGATGAGGATGATGTTTGGCCGAATGTGGCGTCGGTCCTTGTGCAAACGAGGTCTTAGGTGCTGACCAGATAGGTGCATGGAGGCATCAATGAGGATGTACCCCAGAAGGAAAAGAAGAATGGTGGCTGATTTCTGCACTGCCATAGCAATGTCCAGTTAGTACCACATTGTTCAGTACAGTAAAGTATCTCACTTCTTAGTGTATCTGTCAAGAACACACAAAATATCAACATTAAGCCTGTACAAAAGTAAAACAAATCTATTTCAAACTCTGCACAAAGGAAAATATATTGATTTCAAGTTATATTGTCAAACTATTATACAGTTTACAATGTGTGAACTCCACAATTTACTGCTACAGTACTGCAGTTGTTTCACTATGCCTTACCTACATACAACATTTATTGCCCACAAAAACATGAGCATCTGCAGGGATCATCTCTGCTCTATGATCTCTTTAAGTATCTCTCACTCTCTCTCCAAGTAACATAACACATGGAAATCAATTTTGTGCCAAAATATTCATACAATACTTTTGAAATATCAAACAAAAATGACAAATCAAAATACAAAAAAAAGTCAATTTTTTTAGACTGGCAAACAAAGTATTCGTGTAATCGTGCAAAATATCAGTCTATTACTCTTCAGAAACCTTTTATTTTTGTTCCGCGTCTTTCTCAGTTTTGTTTGACGTAATTTATTTTGGTTGTGATTCCAGCTTTCTCGTTTGCGCTCCCTGACTTTTTGCTTGCAGTTTTGGCACAAACTTCATGTGTGGGTGGGCTGTCCAGGAATACATTCCCATTGGGTAACTTGTGTTTGACTGACAGCTACGCTCAGCCATTCCCCCGGAGGCTGTTGTGGCCATTTTCTACTCGGATTTTGGCGGACTGTTTGACGAGTGACCGATCCATTGACGGTAAACAAGGATCGAGTGGACTTCAGTGGTGACTATAATATTGAATTAATTCAACAAAGTGTAAGTACGGGACAAATGTGTTGTATGTGTTGCAGTAGTACAAAATCCAAGTAGGAAATGGCCGCAACAGCTTCCAGGGGAATCGCTGAGCGTAGCTGTCAGTCAAACACAAGTTACCCAATGGGAATGTATTCCTGGACAGCCCACCCACACATGAAGTTTGTGCCAAAACTGCAAGCAAAAAGTCAGGGAGCGCAAACGAGAAAGCTGGAATCACAACCAAAATAAATTACGTCAAACAAAACTGAGAAAGACGCGGAACAAAAATAAAAGGTTTCTGAAGAGTAATAGACTGATATTTTGCACGATTACACGAATACTTTGTTTGCCAGTCTAAAAAAATTGACTTTTTTTTGTATTTTGATTTGTCATTTTTGTTTGATATTTCAAAAGTATTGTATGAATATTTTGGCACAAAATTGATTCCATAGCTCTTCTCCCATAGTCAGCTGGGATAGGCTCCAGCTTGCCTGCGACCCTGTAGAACAGGATAAAGCCGCTAGACATAATGAGATGAGACTAAACCAGTGATGTAATACTTCATCAACCATTTATGTTAGACATAGATAACTTAGCTTCATCAATTAAATCCTCACCATCCAATCACATAGCTACAACACACTGTTGAATGTGAATATACACTCATTTTTGTCCAACGATAAACTGAGAAACATCTCTGAGGGGGAAAAAAAAAAAAGTTTCTTCCGGATCAATCCATGAGGCAGAATCTCCGTAACGTAGAAACTCTTAGGTGGCAGAGGTCCTAGATTCCTAGATCATACTTTGTCAATTCAACCTCCTTTGGTACAGACAGATCAAAACCTTACAGTGAGACTAGCAGGATGTTTGTTATGTACTGATAATGTAGACTTGGCTAAACACCATAAAATATGTACAGTCTAGGCCCTGGCTTGTTTATTACTATTAGAAGTCCACATTTGAGCTTATCTTTGTCATAATAAGGTATTTTTCTTTATCAGGAATTTCCCATAACATTCCAGCATACACAAAACCTGTCTCAAAATATTGGTAGGCATCTGTACTTTTGTATACCTTTAGCATCTCTCCAGTGGATTTAGAAGTCCCACATACCAAATAGTTCAGGAGGTTATAGTATCCCAAATCTGGTAGCTGGTTTGCCATACACTTTTCAAGTGGAATAAATACATTTGTAGGTAAATTAAGAAGAAGAAGCCTTTATTTTTGTCACACAGACACTCAAACACAGAGAAATTCCTCCTTGGCATTTAATCCATCTGAAGCAGTGAACATGTGCATGGGCACGCACAGAGAGAAAGAGAGAACAGTGTGCAGAATAAATAAATACATTTGTGGGTAATTTAAATGGATCTGTGATGCCTGCATGTTTCAGCTTTTGGAAGCTGAAACATGCAGGCATGATCTGCTGGTATAATATAAATTTTTAACCGTTTCAGATAGACTGTACTGACTGCAGTCGTCTTCATTTTCATTATTAACTGCTGCAGCTGTTTCTTTGTTTGCACAGCAATATAGCAGACACTGTGTGGAAAAAAAACTGCGTGAAAATCTATGATGTTGGCGAAAGTCCTCTATAGAGGCCTTTGATGAGCATCCTGGATGTGTTTGTATGGAGAATAACAAGGGAGAGGTCATGTGTGACTCCTGGGGAGCAGATTGAGGGCAGCAAGCTACTTTTTAGGATCACTGCTATAAGCTTAAATTGTAACGTCACCCCCAGCTCTGAGCCAACTCCACCCACTGCATTATTTTGAAAAAATGTGAAAACGTGTGCAAGAGGCTGAGGGGAGGAGATGAAAAGGGGATGGGTTGGAGAAACAGCATAAATTCCTGTGAATGTAGAGTCTCCATCAGCATAAATTTGAAAATGAACAAAGTTTTACAGACTCCTAGCCAAGTGTGGGGGCTGGGGGAAGTGGGTCATCAACCTCTGATTACAGGACATTTGTTGTTTTTTATATCAAGAGGCAGACACACTAACCACTAGGCCACTCGCAGGTATATATATATATATATATATATATATATATATATATATATACACACACACACACATATATATATATATATACACACACACACACACACACACACACACACGTGCTAGTGCATCTCAAAAAATTAGAATATTGTGAAAAAGTTCAATATTTTCCATCAGTTATTTAAGAAAGTGAAAGTTATATATTATAGACTCATTACACAAACTAAAATGTTTCAAGCATTTTTCTATTTTAATTTTAATCAGTATGGCATACAGTAAAAAACATAAAAAAAGCCCATCTCAAAATATTAGAATATTTCATTTCGAGTTTGAGTAAAACAGTATGAACACAGTGTATCTCTCGGTCTAGTTCAGTACACACAACCACAATCATGGGGAAGACTGCTGACTTGACTGTTGTCCAGATGATGATCACTGATGCCCTCCACAAGGAGGGTAAGCCACAAAAGGTCATTGCTGAAAAGGGTGGCTGGAAAAGGTGCACAAGCAACAGGGATGGCCGCAGTCTTGAGAGGATTGTCAAGAAAAGTTGATTCAAGAACTTGGGAGAGCTTCACAAGGAGTGGACTGAGGCTGGTGTCAGTGTATCAAGACCCATCACGAACAGACATCCTCAAGAAAGGGGATACAACTTTCGCATTCCTAATATCAAGCTACTCCTGAGCCAGAGACAATGTCAGAAGTGTCTTACCTGGGCTAAGGAGAGAAAGAAATGGACTGTTGCTCAGTGGTCCAAAGTCCTCTTTTCAGATGAAAGTACATTTTGCATTTAATTTGGAAATCACGGTTCTAGAGTCTGGAGGAAGAGTAGAGAGGCACAGAATCCAAGGTGTTTGAAGCCCAGTGTGAAGTTTCCACAGTCTGTGATGATTTGGGGTGCCATGTCATCTGCTGGTGTTGGTCCACTGTATTTTATCAAGTCCAAAGTCAACACAGCCATCTACCAGGAGATTTTGGAGCACTTCATGCTTCCATCTGCTGACGAGCTTTTTGGAGATGCTGATTTCCTTTTCCAGCAGGACTTAGCACCTACCCACAGTGCCAAAACTACTACCAAATGGTTTGCTGACCATGATATTACTGTGTTTGATTGGCCAGCCAACTTGCCTGACCTGAACCCCATAGAGAATCTATGGGGTATTGTCAAGAGGAAGATGAGAAACACCCGACGCAAAAATACAGATATGCTGAAGGCCACTATCAAAGCAACCTGGGCTTCAATAACACCTCAGCAGTGCCACAGACTGATCACCTCCATGCCACACTGCATTGATACAGTAATTCATGGTAAAGGAGCCCCAACCAAGTATTGAGTGTATAAATGAATATACTTTTCAGAAGTTGGACATTTCTGTATTGTAAATCCTTTTTTGATTGATCTTAGGGAATATTCTAATAATTTGAGATACTGGATTTCTGATTTTCATGAGCTATAAGCCATAATCATCAAAATTAAAACAAAAAAGGCTTTAAATATTTAACTTTACATGTAATGAATATAGAATATATGAAAGTTTACCTTTTTTAATTAAATTATGAAAAAAAAGGAACTTTTTCATGGCATTCTAATTTTTTTTTAGATGCACTAGTATTAAAAAAAAATCTCCTTCTCACCCCCGGCGGGGGGGGTGGTATCCATGTCATCCTCAAGTTCGGGTCCACTACCAGAGGCCTGGGAGTTTGAGGGTTCTGCGCAGTATCTTCGATGTTCCTAGGACTGCGCGCTCTTCTGGACTGAGGCTTCAGATGTTGTTCCTGGGATTTGCTGGAGCCACTCTCCCAGTTTGGGGGTTACTGCCCCAAGTGCCCCCACTACCACGGGGACCACGCAACCCTTGACCTTCCACATCCGTTCCAGCTGCTCTTTCAACCCTTGATACTTCTCAAGTTTCTCATGTTCCTTCTTCCTGATGTTGGCGTCAGCTGGGATCGCCACATCTATCACCACCACCCTCTTCTGCGCTTTGTCCACCACCACTATGTCCGGTTGGTTAGCCAGGATCTGTTTGTCAGTCTGGAAGCTGAAGTCCCACAGAACCTTGGCCCTGTTGTTCTCAGCCACCTTCTGTGGTATGGCCCATTGGGACTTGGGTACTTCTATTCCGTACTGGTTGCAGATGTTCCTGTATACTATCCCAGCCACTTGGTTGTGCCTCTCCATGTACGCTGATCCAGCTAGCATCTTACACCCTGCTACTATGTGCTGGACTGTTTCAGGGGCTTCTTTGCACAGTCTGCATCTTGGGTCTGATCTACTCTGGTAGATCCTGGCCTCTATGCTCTTGTGCTTATGGCCTGTTCTTGTGCTGCCATGATTAGTGCCTCTGTGCTGTCTGTCAGTCCTGCATTATCCAGCCACTGGTAGGATTTCTTGATATCAGCCACTTCCTCTATCTGACGGTGGTACATGCCATGTAGGGGTTTGTCTCTCCAGGTTTTCTGTTCCTCCTCTGCACTCTCTTCAGGGTTCTGCTGCCTGAGACATTCACTTAGCAGTTCATCCTTTGGGGCCATCTTTCTGATGTATTCGGATTTTCGATGTTTCATCCTGGACCGTGGTCTTGACGCTCACTAGCCCTCGGCCTCCCTCTTTCCGCTTAGTGTATAGTCTCAGGGTGCTGGACTTGGGGTGGAACCCTCCATGCATGGTGAGGAGCTTTCTAGTCTTGATATCTGTGGCTTCTATCTCCTCCTTTGGCCAGTTTATGATACCAGCGGGGTATTTGATGACTGGTAGTGCGTACATGTTGATGGCTCGGACCTTGTTCTTACCATTCAGCTGACTTTTCAGGACCTGCCTTACTCTCTGGAGGTATTTGGCTGTGGTTGACTTCCTTGTGGCTTCTTCATGGTTTCCATTAGCCTGTGGGATGCCAAGGTACTTGTAGCTGTCTTGGATATCACCTATGTTGCCCTCTGGTAGGTCAATCCCTTCAGTCCGGATCATCTTGCCTCTCTTTGAGACCATCCGGCCACACTTGTCCAATCTGAATGACATCCCTATGTCATCGCTGTAGATCCGGGTGGTGTGGATCAGCGAGTCTATTTCTCGCTCGTTCCTGGCATACAGCTTGATGTCATCCATGTAGAGCAGGTGGCTGATTGTTGCCCCGCTACGGAATCGGTACCCGTAGCCGCTCTTCGTGATGATCCGACTGAGGGGGTTCAGGCCTATGCAGAACAGCAGTGGTGATGGCGCATCTCCTTGGTATATGCCGCACTTGATGTTGACTTGGGCAATGGGTTTTGAGTTGGCCTCTAGGGTTGTCTTCCACATTTCCATTGAGTTCTGGATGAAGGTCCTTAGGTTCCTGTTGATCTTATACAGTTCCAGACATTCCAGTATCCATGTGTGTGGCATTGAGTCGTAGGCTTTCTTGTAGTCAATCCAGGCAGTGCACAGGTTGGTCTGTCTCTTCTTACAGTCTTGGGCGACTGTTCTATCGACCAGTAGCTGGTGCTTGGCTCCTCTGGTGTTACTGCCAATCCCTTTCTGTGCCTCACTCATGTATTGAGCCACATGCTTACTCATTTTTGCCGCAATGATGCCTGACAGGGCCTTCCATGTTGTGCAGAGACAGGTAATTGGCCGGTAGTTGGATGGGATGGGTCCCTTCTGGGGGTCTTTCATAATTAGGACTGTCCTGCCTTGGGTTAGCCATTCTGGGTGGGTTCCATCCCTCAGCAGCTGGTTCATCTGTGCTGCTAGGCGTTCATGGAGTGCAGTTAGCTTCTTCAGCCAGTACGTATGGATCATATCGGGGCCTGGTGCTGTCCAGCTCTTCATCTTTGACACTCTTTCTTGGACGTCTGCCATTGAGATGGTTACTGGTTCTTGTTCTGGGAGGTTGCTGTGGTCAGCTCTTAGGTCCACTAACCATTGGGCATCGGTGTTGTGTGATGCCTTTCTTTCCCATATGTCTTTCCAGTATTTTTCCACCTCAACTCTTGGTGGGTCTGACCGGTTGTTGTTCCCCTGCCACTGAGAGTACACCTTGTGAGTGGAGAACAGCTTGTTTATTCTTCTGGCCTCTCCCTCCTTGGTGTATCTCTTCAACCGGGTGGCCAGAGCTGTTAGTCGCTGTTTGGCAGTTTCAAGTGCCTCTGGTATGGAGAGTGAGTTGTACTTCCTGGGTGCCCCTTTATTCACCATGTTCCCTTTCTGTAGTTCATCTAGCTGGCTAACTTCTCTCTGTGCTGCCTTTATCTTGGCCTCTAATCGTCTCTTCCATGGTGGATACTGTTTGTTATGTCCCAAGCCCACCTTGTGTCCAAGCATCTCCATGATTACTGTTGCTGTACTGTGTATCAGCTTGTTGGTCTCAGTGATGGTTCTTGTGGAGATTGTCTTCAGAGCAGCATTCACATCTACTAGTAGATCTTCTGAAGGTACTTGGCAACTCAGCTTCGGTATTCGTCGGGGGCTCCAGATTTCCAGTTGGGTCACGATCTTCCTTCTCAGGTCAGCAGCTCTTGTGTTGAGGCTGTTAGGTGTTGGGGCTTGGTACCCAATCTCTGGTTGTGGGGATGATGACATCTCCCCGCTGACCTGTCTTCCTGGCTCCCCCTTGCCGTAGCATCGTTGTTGTATTTCATTAATCTCTAGTTGTGATAGTAGATTTCGATTACGGATGTTGGAACACTGGGCTAATAGCTGTTTCTTTGTTAGCCTTTGTAGGTGGAATTGGGATTAATTAAATTAGAAATTATGTAATAATTGATAATTGAATTAATCAATTTATAATTAAAGATCAGTCTCATAAAATCTTAAATTATTAATCTTAATATTCACCGTGAATGGTTACATTCAAGATTAATGGTAGCTCTGCATTAGATGGGAAACCCAGTTGTATACAAAAGCTAAATTTGAAGGAAAAAGGAGTTCTAAATAGTTGACCTTGTGAATAAACAACAGGAACAAGTAAAATGTAATTCAATTTGATTAGCTTTTATTTGTCTACTACTCACTAATAAGAATCTCACAAAATACATTCAATGTCGGGCAAAGGTAATAACAAGGCACAACAATGGAACAATTACACCTGGGCCATAGGTTTGGGGCAGGAGAGAGGGGGAGAGAGAGAGAAAGAGAGAGATAGGAAAAGAGAATCCCTTGTGTGTGTGTAGGTGTGTGTGTGAGAGAGAGAGAGACTAGGGAAAGCTGATGCGTGCATGTGTGTGTGTATATCTGTGGGCAGATGCTAACGACTAGCCACTCTAGCAATGCTTAAGCAAAATGGCGGTCAATGCCTAGATGTCGTAAACTAGGTGACGTATCACAGGTAGCTCAATGAGGGAGGTACCAAAATGGCGTCGGGGAATATGGTGCCCGCAGGCCTAGTTGAGAACACAAGCCTACCAGCTAGCTTATCACCCTGAGGTAGCTAGCAATGAGTTGCTAATGAGAATCTGACCACGTTACAGCAGGATCCAAACACTGTGCTTAACAACAATTTCCAACAGACTATCTAGACAAAGAACTCAACGCGAGGGGGAGAGAGAGAGAGAGAGGGGGAAGAGTAATAGGTGTTGGATGGAGAGGACTAGGCCTTGTAGCGGTCCAGCCTCGGGGCTTAAAATAACAAACTTGTCGCTGTGCTGCTAATCAGATAGGGAAGCTAGCAATGGAGTTAAGGAAAGACATAACAAGCAAGATACCCTGTTTAACAAGTTCAAAGAAAAACAGAACCAAAACAAACAATAAAAGACACCTTCCGTGTCTGAGCGGGTATGCTAAACAGCTCAAAGCTTAAACATGACCCTAACAACCATCTGAATAAGCTACAAATTATTAAAATTTGCCCAAGTGCCTACTCAATGTGATGGAAGTTCGTTCTCCGATGTCCGCACTGAGGGTCGCAGTCCGAGGAGAGGAGGTTAGCGGCGAGTTGCGTCCAACCGTGGCTAAACGAAGCAGGGAGATGGAGGCCTAGCTGGTCCACGGTGCTTCGGGAGAAACCTCCGGTGATGCGTCGACGAGAAAAAGGCCGAGAGGAGCGAAGCTGTCCGCAAATGCCTCTTAGCGTGGAAAACTACTTAACTGTAGTTAAACTTTGCAAAGGTTTAGAATCAAAACCACTATATCACTGAAACCTAGCGGGTCGTTCAAAAGTTCGGCCGAAACTAATTTGAACAGGCTGTTCTCAGACAATAGCGGTTAGTCTCAACACTGTAGCTTGTGTGCCTACAGTCCATCCGACCACTCCAGTAGTCAGAACATGAGAGAGCGAATCGAGGCACTCTCGATACAGTTAAAGCAGTTCTACTTTACGTCACATCCGGGTGGAGCGCACAAGGAATTGTGGGATCGTTATGGGGCACTGGCAAGTTACCAACACCTTGATTGTGGGTTTCGAAGTATCCAATGGTCCCACATTCGCTGCATGTATCCCCTCTCTCTGGGATTGCTTGTATAGTAGCATTCCAGCAAATCCGTATTTTCTGTCCTCGTCCATCGATGTCTTGTTCCAGTAGCCCATTTCTCATCAGTTTGCCCTGGTTCCCTAGCAACTGACGCAGACCTTGTTGACCCGGGCGACGTCTGAGCCGGTATGACTCTATCAGTTATGTCTTTACTCATTCCTGAGGTAGGCTGATACATCATGAGGGGTCTTGCCTAAGGACCCTTACTGGATGATGTTTTGCCCCGACCGGGATTCAAACCCCGATCTCCTGCGTCGTAGTCAGTGAGCATTACCACTGTACTATCCAGCTGATTTTTTATATATATATATATATATATATATATATTTATTTATTTTTATTTTTTTTTTTTTAAAGGAGTGGAACCCAATGTGGTCTTCTGCTGTTGCATGCTGAGATGCTTTTCTGCTCACCATGGTTGTAAAGAGCTGCTACAGTGGTGCTTGAAAAAGTTTGTGAACCCTTTAGAATTTTCTATATTTCTGCATAAATATGATCAAAAACAGGGGTCACCAAACTTTTTTCTCTGGAGGCCACATTGTCATTCCTGACTGTGATGGGGGGCCGGGGTCAGGTCAGCTATATAACATAGAATTGTATGACCCAGACAAATATGACCACCAGCAAGCCTCATTGTGTAGTAGAGATTACTAGCCTGGCACAGCCATCCCCACTACTATATCCACACTACTATATCAACACTTGATTCCTGGCACATTTGTTTATCTTTACTAGTGGTTTGCAAAAGTAATAATCGAGTCTTCACACTTTGTTTTAATTTGAAATACCACAGATATTCCATTTATTTATTTTCTAATAAAAATAACATCAAAGCTGTCAAGGTAAGAAACATCTGCCTAGTTGAGGTGATTGACACTGGCAAAGGTGAGTGGAAAATTATAAATTGTAGGTAGGCCTGTTGATAATTATTAATAATATTAATAATAATTGTGTGCAGCACTTAATAAAGGTCAAATAAATAGGCCTATAAAATAAATACATTTTTTTTAAAAAGTGAAATTATAATAATATGAGCAATAGATCAATAGATCACAGCAGTTGTGCTGTGTCCTGCACGTCATTGCTCTCATCCATGGCCAAAGCAAAAAACTCGAATTCTGATGCTCTCTCATTCAGCTGGTCATACATGTTTTCCCCCAAATCTTCAGTTCGCCTGGTCATAGTAGGTGCGGAGAGACTCACCGCGTTGAGCGCATCCTTCTTGTCGGGACACACCTCCTCAGCCACAGCAAGCATGCATACTTTAACAAAGTCCCCATCAGTAAACGGCTTTCCATGGGTAGCTAGTAAGTGAGCTACCTTATAGCTAACTTGGACAGCAGCCTGGTTGATCTGGGTTTGGCGAAGGAATACATTCTGTTGTGCAGCCAGTCCGCATTTCATCCTCCGAATCCTGTCTTCTCTTGTTTGCCCTCGCAAACTAGCATACTCTTTGTGGCGGGTTTCGTAGTGATGACGCAGATTATATTCTTTGAAAACCGACACACTTTCTTTACATACAAGACAAACTGCACGGTCCTTACACTGAACGAAAAAATAATCAGTGGTCCACTGTTCTTTAAAAACTCTGCACTCTGTCAACTTTTCGCTTACCGCTAGCCATTTTGCTGTCCTGAACACTGACAGTTCTCTGCCTGTCACTGCTTGATCGCGAGCATATGATGAAAATTTGGAAAATATGAATAGTTCATTTTATAACTAAATATCAATTTTAACTGATAAAATCAACAAAATACAAGATGCAGACATGTTATTATTTGCCAAAAAGCAATTAAAAAAAACCAGGCCATGACCACTTTTGGGGATTGCGTCATAGGGCCGGTTCAAGTGGTGGGGGGCAGAGGGGCTGGGGGGCCGGTCAAAGGGGGGTGGCGGGCCGGAGTCGGCCCGCGGGCCGTAGTTTGATGACCCCTGATCTAAAACATCATCAGCTTTTCACACAAGTCCTAAAAGTAGATAAAGAGAACCCAGTTAAACAAGTGAGAAAATTATGATACCTGGTCATTTATTTATTGAGGAAAATGATCCAATATTACATATCTGTGAGGGGCAAAAGTATGTGAACCTTTGTTTTCAGTATCTGGTGTGACCCCCCCCCCTTGTACAGCAATAACTGCAACTAAACATTTCTAGTAACTGTTTATCAGTCTTGCACACTGGCTTGGAGGAATTTTAGCCCATTCCTCCATACAGAACAGCTTCAACTCTGGGATGTTGGTGGGTTTCCTCACATGAACTGCTCGCTTCAGGTCCTTCCACAACATTTCGATTGGATTAAGGTCAGGATGTCTGAAGATTCTCAGTCCTCCAGGTCATAATTCCTTTTTGATTCGTATGTAGGACTGGATGTTATAATCCCTAAGAACTGACTTTACTTGGTCTGTTGTCCTGCTGAAGGGGATGGGGGGTGATCTTGACCACTTGTGGCTGGTGACTGGGACACATCTTCAGTTGTGTTTCCCAGCGTCACTGGGTGCTTCGGCCTTTTATTCACAAATACACCCTTTGCTGAGCAGGCCCACCACAGGTTGATCAGTCCTGGGTGTGTGTCCCAGAGTCACTGGCCTCCCCTGGTGGCCCAAGTGGGGTCCTTCCTCTTCAACCATAGCCAGTGGCTACTTCTCTCCACCGTGTCTGCAAGGGCTTTTGTTGTTTTCCGGTTTGCCTGCCCCCTAATTCCCAGTTCCTTAAGAAGTTTAACCGTAGAGTTGGCCACAAAGCCCCTGCATCCAACTTCAATTGGACGCAGTTTGATGTTCCAGCCAGGCAGCTCTGCTTCTGCTGCCAGGTTGGAGTATCACAGCATCTTCCGCTCATGTGCCTCCTCCACGGCATCCTCCCAGGGGTCTGTCAGCTCAACTATGAAAGCCATTCGTTGTTCCTCAGACCATAAGACAAGATCTGGTCTCAGGCTGGTGCTGGCAATTTCTTTGGGGAAGTTAAGTTTGTGGATTACATCCACAAGCATCTTCCAATCCCTGGCTGCACTCAGAAAGGATGCCTCTGGCCACGAGGAGTTCCCTTTCTGCTTTTGGCCTTCTATATGAAAAGCTGCTGTGAATGGGGGCACCTGCTGGTCATTGATAGGTAGTTAGTTGATAGCATTCCTTTTTGTTTCTATCTCTGCTGCCAGGCATTTCAAAACCTGGTTATGTCTCCATGTGTATCTGCCTTGTGATAAGCTGACGTTGCATCCCATTAAGATGTGTTTGAGATTAGTGGGACATTGAGCAGACGTTGAACAAAGGGGAAAGGTGGGATCTTCTCCAAACCAGCAGTGTAAGTCAGTAGGGGAAGGGAGGACATCGTATGTAGCTCGAATAAGAAAGCTTATGCTGCTTGCTTCTTTGTACCACAGGTCTCTCCAGGTGATGTTCCTTTTCACAACATCCTCCCATCTTGTCCAGTGTCCTTGTGAGGCTTGAGATACCACTTTGGCAGTCCTGCCAGCTTCTTCTTGCTGACGCACCTCATCTACCACTAGTTGACGCCGCTCTGCTGGTGTAGCTTTCTGCCAGGTCAATCTAGATGTTTCTAGCCCAAAGCCCCCTCTCCCTTGCTGAACCTGACCCACCATGTCACAATGTCGTAGGGCTGATTTTGCTTCGTGGACTGCTCTTGTTGGGTTCCACTTCCTTCCTGTGTTGAGGGTGACGGCAGCCTCTCTCACTACTGTGTCCTGGGATTCTTTGAGTATCATTTCCAGTCTTACCTTAGAGTATTTATACTCAGTAAGACTGGAGATTGAGAGTGATAGGGCTCCATTTCCATACAGGGCTACAGTTGTGAGGCATCTTGGTAGCCCTAGCCATTTACTCACATAAGAACTGATCAGCTTTTCCAGTTTGTGTGCATGGGATATAGCTACCTCGTACATGGTAAGGGGCCACAGGAGGCAAGGTAGTAGGCCAAACTGGAGGCACCACGCCTTTAGTTTCCCTAGGAGGGCTGATTTGTCTACATGTTTGAGGCCAGCGATTGTGTCTTCATTCAGCTGTTGGATCTGCTGTGCATCTTTGAGGTTTGCATCATACCAGCACCCTAAGCATTTTATGGGCTTCTGGAGGGTCGTTGGTATTGGTTCGTTTTCGATGCAAAACCTGTCATTGTTGTTGATTTTGCCCTTTGTTATAGAAATACTGTGGGACTTTGATGGTTTAAGTTCCATTCCACTGGTTGGATGGTTTAAGTTCCATTGGATTGTTGGTTCTCCCTGTCCTCCTGTGAGTCACTGAAAACAGCTGGGTTTTGGTCCAAGTGACTCACAGGAGGACAGAGAGAACCAACAATCCATTGATCACCCCAACGACTCTCTAGGCCGTTCACACCCAGCCCCCAGTGACCCACACCAACAGGATGACTCAATGACACCTTAGGATTGCTTTTCATCCATGAGAGGATAAATACCTGATACTCCCTATTAGTCAGACAGACCTGAATAAGCCTTTCAGAGGAGAGGTGAAACATCTTCAAGAATCTTTAAGCAAGTCCAGTTGCTTTCTTTTACCACCCACAGATTAAGGTCAGGACTTTGACTTGGCCATTCCAAAACATGAACTTTATTCTTCGTTAACCATTCTTTGGTAGAACGACTAGTGTGCTTAGGGTTGCTGTCTTGCTGCATGACCTATGGAATCAATTTTGTGCCAAAATGTTCATACAATACTTTTGAAATATCAAACAAAAACAACAAATCAAAATACAAAAAAAAGTCAATTTTTTTAGACTGGCAAACAAATTATTCATGTAATCGTGCAAAATATCAATCTATTACTCTTCAGAAACCTTTTATTTTTGTTCCGCATCTTTCTCAGTTTTGTTTGACGTAATTTATTTTGGTTGTGATTCCAGTTTTCTCGTTTGCGCTACCTGACTTTTTGCTTGCAGTTTTGGCACAAACTTCACATGTGGGTGGGCTGTCCAGGAATGCATTCCCATTGGGTAACTTGTGTTTGACTGACAGCTACGCTCAGCGATTCCCCTGGAGGCTGTTGCGGCCATTTCCTACTCGGATTTTGGCGGACTGTTTGACGAGTGACCGATCCATTGACGGTAAACAAGGATCGAGTGGACTTCAGTGGCGACTATAATATTGAATTAATTCAACAAAGTGTAAGTACGGGACAAACGTGTTGTATGTGTTGCAGCAGCACAAAATCCGAGTAGGAAATGGCTGCAACAGCTTCCGGGGGAATCGCTGACTTTGATAGATCCCTGTTCTTTAAATAAAACAGGGTACCCATTCACACCTGATTGTCATCCCATTGATTGAAAACACCTGACTCTCTAATTTCACCTTCAAATTAACTGCTAAATCCTAGAGGTTCACATACTTTTGCCACTCACAGATATGTAATATTGGATCATTTTCCTCAATAAATAAATGACCAAGTACAACCCCGATTCCAAAAAAGTTGGGACAAAGTACAAATTGTAAATAAAAACGGAATGCAATAATTTACAAATCTCAAAAACTGATATTGTATTCACAATAGAACATAGACAACATATCAAATGTCGAAAGTGAGACATTTTGAAATTTCATGCCAAATATTGGCTCATTTGAAATTTCATGACAGCAACACATCTCAAAAAAGTTGGGACAGGGGCAATAAGAGGCTGGAAAAGTTAAAGGTACAAAAAAGGAACAGCTGGAGGACCAAATTGCAACTCATTAGGTCAACTGGCAATAGGTCATTAACATGACTGGGTATAAAAAGAGCATCTTGGAGTGGCAGCGGCTCTCAGAAGTAAAGATGGGAAGAGGATCACCAATCCCCCTAATTCTGCGCCGACAAATAGTGGAGCAATATCAGAAAGGAGTTCAACAGTGTAAAATTGCAAAGAGCTTGAACATATCATCATCTACAGTGCATATCATCATCAAAAGATTCAGAGAATCTGGAAGAATTTCTGTGCGTAAGGGTCAAGCCGGAAAACCATACTGGGTGCCTGTGATCGTCGGGCCCTTAGATGGCACTGCATCACATACAGGCATGCTTCTGTATTGGAAATCACAAAATGGGCACAGGAATATTTCCAGAGAACATTATCTGTGAACACAATTCACCGTGTCATCCGCCGTTGCCAGCTAAAACTCTATAGTTCAAAGAAGAAGCCGTATCTAAACATGATCCAGAAGCGCAGACGTCTTCTCTGGGCCAAGGCTCGTTTAAAATGGACTGTGGCAAAGTGGAAAACTGTTCTGTGGTCAGACGAATCAAAATTTTAAGTTCTTTATGGAAATCAGGGACGCCGTATTATTCGGACTAAAGAGGAGAAGGATGACCCAAGTTGTCATCAGCGCTCAGTTCAGAAGCCTGCATCTCTGATGGTATGGGGTTGCATTAGTGTGTGTGTGTGGCATGGGCAGCTTACACATCTGGAAAGACACCATCAATGCTGAAAGGTATATCCAGGTTCTAGAGCAACATATGCTCCCATCCAGATGACGTCTCTTTCAGGGAAGACCTTGCATTTTCCAACATGACAATGCCAAACCACATACTGCATCAATTACAGCATCATGGCTGCGTAGAAGAAGGGTCCGAGTACTGAACCGGCCAGCCTGCAGTCCAGATATTTCACCCATAGAAAACATTTGGCGCATCATAAAATGGAAGATACGACAAAAAAAGACCTAAGACAGTTGAGCAACTAGAATCCTACATTAGACAAGAATGGGTTAACATTCCTATCCCTAAACTTGAGCAACTTGTCTCCTCAGTCCCCAGACGTTTACAGACTGTTGTAAAGAGAAAAGGGGATGTCTCACAGTGGTAAACATGGCCTTGTCCCAACTTTTTTGAGATGTGTTGTCATGAAATTTAAAATCACCTAATTTTTCTCTTTAAATGATACATTTTCTCAGTTTAAACATTTGATATGTCATCTATGTTCTATTCTGAATAAAATATGGAATTTTGAAACTTCCACAATATTGCATTCCGTTTTTATTTACAATTTGTACTTTGTCCCAACTTTTTTGGAATCGGGGTTGTATAATATTTTTCTCATTTGTTTAACTGGGTTCTCTTTATCTACTTTTAGGACTTGTGTGAAAATCTGATTATGTTTTAGATCATGTTTATGCAGAAATATAGAAAATTCTAAAGGGTTCACAAACTTTCAAGCACCAGTGTATGAGTTGCTATATCCTTCCTGGCAGCTCTAATCAATCTGGCCATTTTCCTCTGACCTCTCTGATCAACAAGATGTTTCCACCCACAGAAATGTCACTCACTCAATGTTTTTGGGTTTTTTGTTTGCATTATTCTGTGTAAACTCTAGAAACAGTTGTTAATGAAAACCTCAAAAAGCTCAGCAGGTTCTGAAATACTCAAACCAGTCCACCTGGTACCAACACCACTGCCACAGTGAAAGTCACAGAGATCACAATATTTCCCATTCTGATGTTTGAAGTGAACATTAACTGAAGCTCTTGATTTGTATCTGCATGATTTTATGCATTGTGCTGCTGTCAAGGGTCTGGCTGATTAGATAAATGCATTAAACTGCAGGTGTATGGGTGTACCTAATAAAGTGTCCAGTGAGTGATCCATTTCATCTTCTCTCATTATCTCTAGCCGCTTTATCCTGTTCTACAGGGTTGCAAGCAAGCTGGAGCCTATCCCAGCTGACTATGGGCGAAAGGCGGGGTACACCCTAGACAAGTCACCAGGTCATCACAGGGCTGACACAGACACAGACAACCATTCACACTCTCATTCACACCTACGGTCAATTTAGAGTCACCAGTTAACCTAACCTGCATGTCTTTGGACTGTGGGGGAAACCAGAGCACCCGGAGGAAACCCACGTGGACACGGGGAGAACATGCAAACTCCACACAGAAAGGCCCTCGCCGGCCACGGGGCTCGAACCCGGACCTTCTTGCTGTGAGGCAACAGCGTTAACCACTACACCACCGAGCCGCCCCTGATATATTTCATGATGTAGATAAATCCCAAATGAAGTACCTTACTAAGATTCAAAATAAAAAACATACTACATGCATTTCTACTATCGTATTTCTGTACTGGCCCAAAATTCACAGAAGAAATACCCCTTTATTTATGTGCGAGTGTATACATACACTCTCACACTTCTATATCACATTCATTGTGACAATCTCCTGTTGTACCACATCCCAGATGTGCTTTATTAGATTAATTTGTGATTTGGAGGCATTGCCATATAAACTGAAATACACTGAACTCATTGTAATATTAATTGAATTTGTTTGAGACAACTTGTGCTTTGTTACATACGGCATTATCATTACATACATTATCATACTGGTGCATTATCATGCTTGATTGGTATTAAGCAGACACAAACTGCTACACTTTCTCCCCTGGGATTATAATAACAGAATAAGGAAACAGCATGCTGTCTGTTTAAATATATACAACTATCCAAAAATCACAAATATTTCAACAACCATGGATAGATAGCAGGAGAAAAATAAGGGATTTTATTCAATCAAAATCCCTAAAAACATTAGTGTGTATTTGTCTTGATACAAATGCAGCATGTAACATTTGTAGATGCAGCTACATAACACACAACCATAATTTAACCATAATTTAGCCATTAAGAAAGATAAAGGTAGCTTAAAAAAGTGCATGAAACAGAGCAAACAGCTGCTAATATTGTTGAATAATTTGCCTTAGAATTATCAACATTTGGTCAAAAAAAATTTCATAAAGCCTGAGACAAGTCATCATGCAAAAGTTAATTGCCCAAGACTGCATCTATTGTACAACCATCATATGTGATATGATCTGTGCAGATTCTTTATTCCATCCAGCATCTATACTAATCCAGCATACAAACCTCTATTTCTATGATATACAGAAATGATGTGTTTTACAGAAAGGGTCTTATGAACCATGTGTTGTTAACTACAACAAGTTCACCTACCTCATATCAGTCATTTCCAGGAGCTAGACAGAGGCTCTTCTGAAAGAACAGCTACTGTGTTAAACTAAGGTAAGCTCATGGATAGTCAGCTATTCAGTTCAGTCCAATTCTGTCTAACTCTCTGAGTGGGGCTCTCACACAGCCCACAGATATAGATACACAAAGAAGAGAAAGGAGGGAGTTGTATAGCAGATAAATAGTAGAGGCAGAGAGAGAGGAAGGGAGAAGTCTCTCAAAACAACAATTTCTCCCACTCCCCTTTTCAGTTGTCTCTTGCCTGGACCAGTTTTTCTTATGTATATTAAGATGAACATTAACATTTACTTGCAGCCTGTCTCTATTTCTTGCAAAAAGAAGGACTCCATCACTCTTCCTCCATCTTTTCCCTTCACTGTCTTACCCTTTCTCTCTCTGCCAATTTAATGCAAAGGCAATGTGATTGAATCAGGCCAGTCCTGACCATCTGCTGGAGCCCCTCTTCAACTCCCTATTCAAGTGGCTTTTAAAGCCACTAGGTCAGGCAGAAGCAAGAGAAAGAAAGAGGTGGGGCTAAGTAATCAATCTTCAAGCAGGAAGGCTACTACTTTGGCACAGACAAGTTATTTGTGGGGCTGGCATATATCGCACACACTGGGACTGCACAGGGCTGTTAACAGGGGTTGTGACAAGCTACACAGTCAAAACAACTCCAAAAAATGCTGTCACTAACTGGGAAATGGTCTTAAAATGGACTCATTCATGCACAGTCTACAGAATTAAAAGCACAATCAGTTTCCTTTCCAGAAGTGATAAGCATTTTTTGAAACTCCAAATAGAAGAAAGCATAAAAATAATTCTTCTGTTAAGCAAGCATCTTCACTGTAAAAAATTGCAGCCTCATTTAGTTATGTCCACTTACTACCTCTCTAACACAAAGAGCTCTGACAATTTTTGGATTTTGAACTCAACTTTATGAGTTTTAGAAAGTAAAACTTATTGCTATCCATTGTGTTGACTATTTGAGAATTTCGCAGATTTGTATGTGTTGACTGAACTTGGGTTTGTAAGTCATCAGTTGAAAAAAAAGGAGAGAAAAAAGGCGGGAAATTAAAACAGAGTTATTCATTGTGTTGACTATTTGGGAATTTGTCAGATTTGATTGAACTTGGGTTTGTAAGTCATCAGTTGGAAAAAAGGAGAGGAAAAATAAGGCGGGAATGGGGGATGGGAGCTACAGAAAAAACAACTATTTGCAGTGTCTTTAAGGCAACATTGAAGAATGGGAATACATTGCAGATAAGTCATATTTCAAATTCTATCCAAAATATACACATTTCGCAGTGAACAAGAAGGGACTTCCACCGGCGGAAGAAGACCATTTCCCTAACAATGGCCTGTTAAAATAAGCAGAGCAATACAACACTGTCTGTACTGAGTGCAACTGGAAAACCGGATTGTTGAGAGACTCGTGAGTTTTTCATGCAGCATCATTGCCAGGTCAGTTTAATAATCTTTAATTAACTATTTTTCCATTAACCGTCGGTGCAGTAATGTAATAACAGTAACTACGTAGGTTGTTTTTTTTAATAGCAGGGAAAAGCTAAATTCGAGCCTTTGATTATAAGCTAACCCCCTCCCCCCTTCTGCTATGGTGGACACAACGTTAATCGGTCACACTTTTGTTAAAACATGTACAATGTTAAACATGTAACTAACCGGTGTTGTGTTTTAATGTGACCGCAATATTCATTGTTAATTAAGTGCCGCTGAGGTTCTCCCCCACCCTTGAACGGAACATGAGCTAGCTACCTAATAGTTAGCTAACAGTCAAGGCCAGAAGATAGCATTAGCCTACGTTACTGACGTTACACA